>NC_056746.1:904856723-905074223 GCF_019279795.1 Protopterus annectens
GAGGGGCTTTGTTTAACATGAATAAGAAGCTTGTTCCAAAGGTAGGGCAACCTCTGTGACAAAAATCTGTCTTTCCAGCAAATTCTGTTGATGTCTCGTACCAGGTTAAAATCCTTTGAGTGAGTGACCTGTGTGCCATTTGACTTGCAAATGTGCAGCATTTCCAACAAAGCTGGGTCAGAGATTGCTCTACATGTAAGGCATGGGTCACCTCTGAGCAGTCTATATGACACAGTGTAAAGTGGCAATGATTTCAGTCTGCCCGCATAATACAGATCTTGAAGACCCTGAATTTTCTTTGTAAGGAACCTTTGTGGTCTGTCCAATTGCTGCAGGTGTTCGGAAAGGAATATACCAAAGGGAGCGCTGTACTCTATTACTGGCCTGATGAGGGAAGAGTACATGGAAGTTATAATCTCTTTTTTTCTGGAGGCATTGTCCTTACTTATGAGATGAGCAATATAAAATGCCCTTCTGACCACTGTGGAGACATGGTGATCAAAGTTAAGGTTGCTGTCAACCTGTATGCCTAGATCTAGCACCACTGACTGTGTGCTTAGGGTATTGCTATTGATGTGGTAGTTTGCAAGAACATCACCCTTGCTGAACGGGATGATAATGCATTTTTTTGCATTACATTTAAGACCATGAGTTTGGCACCAGTCATTAGTCTGCGTAAGACCTTCTTGCAGGATGTTGGCATCCCTAGGGGTTTCAATGATTGCTCTCAATTTGAAGTCATCAGCAAACTTTGTCAGCCACAGTCCTTTATTTTTAGCCTGTACTTTGGTGAAGTAGATTCTGAACAGTAGGGGTCCCAGACCAGATCCCTGTGGAACACCACTGGTTATGGGTCTGCTAGAGGAGGTGGAGTCCCCTATTCTGACTGTATAAGTTCTATCAGTAAGCCAGTTTGCAACCCACCTGACAATATATGGGTTTGTACCCAGCTGGGTAAGTTTATCAATGATGCCTGAGTAGGGGATTGTGTCAAAAGCCTTAGCTAAGTCTAGGTAGGCCATATGCACAGATTTGCCCTCGTCTAAGGCTTTGGTGACTGTCTCGAAGAAGTCCACCAAGTTTAGCATGCATGATGTCCCCCTGACAAAGCCAAACTGGTTGGGGTCGAGCATTTGGAGATTTCCTATATTTTTGTTTTATAAGGTCCACGATGATTCATTTCATGGCTTTGCAGATAAGGCCGGTCAGGCTAATGGGTCTATAGTTCCCAGAATCCATGGATGCAAGGGATGACAGTAGCTGTTTTCTATTGCACTGGGACAAAGCCAGTGCTTAGGCTGTGATTGAAAAACATGCTCAATGGTGATGCTAATTCCCATTTTAACTCATATAGAACACAGCCCAGGATGTTGTCTGATCCCATAGAGGCTGTGTTTTTGGCCTTTGAGAGGGCATTTAAGATCTGCTACTCGGAGATACTAGGTGGGGGACAGGTATTTGGGATGCTTTGGGATATATGTGGTGGGGACAGGGGAGTGAAGTTTTCACTAAACCTGTCAGCCAGCAGGTTTGCTATATCCACAGGTTCTATATATGTAGTACCATTAACTATGAGTTCAGCACAAATTTGGGCCTTACCTTTGAGGTTATGGATGTAGCTGAAGAACACTTTGTTGTTATCTTTAGTTAGGGATGCTAATTTGGATTTATAGTTAGCTTTGGAGTCTTATTTGCTTGTTTAAGTTGAACAGGGAGCATTTTCAGTTTTGAGACCATTCCTTCCTGCTCTAGACAGCAATTCTTTTCACCTATTATATAGTCTATTAATGGCAGTTGTCCACCAGGTAAGTTTGCTTTTTCTTGAAGATCCTGCTTTAGTTCTATCAGGTATGGCAGAGTCAATACAATTGTACAGGTGCTTTTACAAAGCATTGGTGTATAACTCAGCAGAGGTGTCTGTTCCATCAGTGTAGGGGGCTATAATCCTATTTATACTGTCATGTAAGAGGTTGTTATTGTCCTTGGAGAAGTTTTTTAGTCTAGTTGTTGCTAAGGGGGGGTCTTGTGTTACAGTTACTTATAGCAAGACTGATTTGTGGTCAGATCTCACCAGGGATGGCCATACACTTGGGGTGGTGTAGCAGTCTCTCATGTTGGTGAGCACCAGATCCAGGAGATTTGAACCCCTTGTGGATATGTCAACCAGCTGGTCCAGGGAATTGGAGTTAACAAAGTCAAGGAACCTTTGGGCAGGTAAGTTAGGACACGTATAATTTACCCAGTCTATGGATGGGTAATTAAAATTACCCAAAACCAGGGTGTTTGGCTGTATCTTGATTGACACAAGTAGATCCTAGTAGGTGGAACGGATACCCTAATTCATGGAGGGGGTCCCTTATTTGGCAATGACCTGGCGAGAGGTCTTACCTATAGTCAATTGCACCTGAATTAATTCAAGGGAATCGTGTTGTTTAACCAATATAGAGGTGTATTTATCTTTAATGAATATTGATACAACACCTCCTTTAGTTCTCATTCCTTCAGTTTGTGGTCTGAACGTGTGGGAGGAAACATAACCTGGTATAGATGGGGTGCTCTCCGCAACCTTAAACCAGGTCTCAGTGACTGCACAAATATCAGCATCTAGCAGGGTGAGGACTGCTTCCAGTGAATGCAGTTTCTGGTTTAGACTTCTAGCATTTAGCAGCATAACCTTGAGGTTGTTTTTAGTGGGTATTTTTATGTCAGGAATTTTGTTCTTGTGACATTGCCTAAAAAAGGCGCTATGGGGATGGCAAGAGCCATAGCCAGTAACCGAAATCCCAGGGGTGACAGA
The DNA here is from genome assembly GCF_019279795.1 of Protopterus annectens. NCBI lineage: Eukaryota > Metazoa > Chordata > Ceratodontiformes > Protopteridae > Protopterus > Protopterus annectens. Next base: position 904,859,521 of record NC_056746.1, read on the forward strand.
TGAAGACCATCTCTAGCAAAACATTGAGGTCTGTCGACCATGTCATCCCAGGCTGACAGATACTGGATCCCCTTTGAATTACACCAGAAACTAAGCCAATTGTTAAAGTCAATCATTTTTTGTTTGTATTGAGGTATCATCCTAGATGAAGGTAAAATGCTGCTTAAGGTTAGGGACATACCTGCCTGAGACACATAACCTGAGAACTCAGTCATGTCTCTCTTCATATAGTCCAGTGAGGTATGTCACAATTTATTCACACCAACATGGACTAGGACAGAGTCATAACAGTGCCTGTTGTTGACAAACATGAGTGCATGTGAGATGTGGTGGATCCCGGCACCTGACAGACAGTTGACTGTGACCTTTTCCTTATCCATCCTGGTGAGAAGGACATCTGTGTGTCTCACAATTGAGTTGCCTATGACTAAGATGTTTGTTTTTGTGTTATGCCTTAGGGGCTTGACTTGTGAGACACTGGTTTGTGATATATTATGTGTACTATTTTCTGCAGAGGATGTATTATGTGAAGCGTGCTTGTGTTTGTGTTTTGGAGATCTCTGTTGTTTAGGTAAGATTCTTGTAAGGATCTCCGCATATGTAGGTTAAGTGTTGTTGGTTTGGTATGTGCAGGAGGTGAGGTGTGCATGCCGACAACCTGCTTAGTATGAGGTGGATTGACTGGTGGGCAAGAGAGCCTGGATTCTAGGTTCTTGATATAGATGCATCTCTCACATAATGAATTTGTATGTACATGAGGCAATTGCTATATTGCCTCAGGATGCCCATGTCGACCAGTCTGGTTGAAGAAACTGTGGGAACTTGTCCATCCATAATGCTAGGTAAGTTGATGTGGTTAGAAAACAGGGAGAGGACAGGAAGGAACAGGTAAAACAGAGGACAGGAGAAGTGGACAAAAATATGAAGGGCTAGTGGGTAGGATCTGTGTTGGTACCTCAGGAGCTTTGCTGAATATATCACCTGTCAGTTTGGGACAATCATGAGAACTCACCGAAGGAACACCAACAGAGTACTAAGGGAAAATTTGCAGGCAAAAATGTTTGCTTCTGTATCCACCAGTGGAGAACTGACAGAAAGTAAAAAGTAAAATGTTCAATTGCTTCATCTAGAGGTAAGTTATTTAAGGAAGACCAGTTGATTTGCCCATGTGTAGAGGTAAAGGAGGTTAAACTTGAAGTTTGTAGGGCTATGAACTAGGTTGTGCAAGATGCATTTATGGCTTTTGATGAATTATTGGATAGCATATGTGGGATTATGATCACTTAGGAAGTCTAGAAGTGAGCCTGGCTGAGAGTTTGCTTAATATCCAATCAAGGATTATATTCTTGTTAGTCTTGTTACTGAATTTGGTGGGTGAATTAATCAACTGAGTATAGTTATATAGACTGATGGTGTTGCATGATGGATTGTGATGGCCATTAATGGGAGTGGGTATGAGTGTATACATGTAGTGATATGGGAGGTGGGTGATAATGGATGTAGGATGAAGAGGGAAGTGAAGCTGTCAATGCAGAAATATTTTAAAAAAGCAAGACAGTGATGCAACTGGAAACAGGGACAACAGACAGTAAGTAGCTTTTTGCAACAGGGCCTAAGCCACAGCTGAAGGATATTTTTTCTAGTTCATCAGCTCGGGTTGTCAGCATGGGTCAGTCTTCATTCCAAAAATAGTAGCAGTAAGCTTTAAATACTTCATTTTTAAGTGTCTATGCTGGCAAGAAATTTGTTTTGCTTTTCTTAGCCTTCAATTTCTGTAAGCTCCCCATGAATTGTTTAATTTTCCCCATATTACTCTGGGTATCAACATGTTGCAGATCTTTGCATCATCTGATCAGATACATTCTTTTCTTTTTAACTCATTTGTAGTGCCCGTTATATAGGCAATAAAAAGGGCAAGCCTCAGGGATGAACCTTACGAAACACTGTTTCCTTATTGCACTCTGTTTACAATTCCCATCAGTGTCCTATTGTCTAACCAACTTTTTGGCTGTTACTATCATCTGACTTGTACCAATGTTACTATTTCTTGATCTATGTCAAGGCTTCTACTCTGTGGCTAACACTGAGGCTACTGTTTTGCAATATATACCAAGGGTGACAGTTTGCTCTGTTAGTTTATTTGGTACTGATAAATCCATTGCTAAAATTTAAATAATTCATGTTTAAAAGGCAACTCTTGATTTACATTTTTCCACCCAGACAAAGATATCAATTTACATAATCTCATGAGAGTACAGTAATATGAAACCAGTGACTTAACAGGTATTCAATAATTCTTTTATTTTCCTTGGTACTGAGGTGAAATTTATGGGTCTGTATCTTCCCACCTGTGAAGTTAAAATGTATCCACCATCATCTATCCCAGCCTCCTTTTTATTTTTCTACTAGAACAATCATCAGTGTCACTACATCTACCGTAGTCCTTGTCTGCCTACAGTTTATTGGCAGGTCTTTCAGATCCCTTTCTTCTAGAAAATGACTGTCGTGGCTCTACCTACTAGTGGTTTACCTTTTTTATTTAGATAGATCTACCTTCAGCTTTCATGAACTCCAGAAATAAATATCCATTTAGTGTATCTATACTTCTTGATGTAACTAGCAATAACATGTTTTATTCTCCTCTAATATTTATTAAAAATGCTTCTACATACTTTCATAAGGCAGCCACTTTGATGGTCAGCTTGCCCTTCCTATCTTCTAATTTAACTGACCCATTTCTCTCTGACTGCTTTTGAATTGTCTTATATTTAACAAATGTTATCAAGGATACATGGGTTTTATCAAGTCTAGTATATGTGAGATTCATTTAGCCAAAGTGCTTTAGTAGAATCCATATTAACTGTATTTTGCAACTTTATTTTTTTGTAACTGAGGAACGCTGGAAGTAATGATGTTTTCTCCTCAGTCCTTGCTCTTGAGTAATCTCAGAGTTAGTACTTATGTAGACCAGGTGTGGGTGTGGGGCCACAAGCTCCACATGAGGAGTGCAGTAGGGTTGCCCCCCCCCACAAAAATTCTTGCAAATGTGTTTGTAAAAGCTGAATTTCCATAGTGGCAACATTGTTTTGTTGATGTTTTATGCTCTGATGTTATTACTGTTGATTACTAGCCACGTATCTTGCTAGAATTTCTTTCCTTATACCGGTTTTGAATTATCTGAAAACAGTTTTCTGGACTGCCAGTTGAGCATGATGTTAAGTGGTAAAAGTTAATGAAGCATTGCTGTAATAAGAAATAAATCATGAGTAGAATAGCACTAGAAATGCAGAAGGTAAGCGAGATAAATCAAAGTAGTTAAATGTCACTGTCCAGCCATGTATTTGCTTATTTGTTATCAGTATGTGCCTGTACTTTCTAGGAATAACTCACAAACCATGTCTCTATGGACATTGATCATGTTCTTGCCAGAAAAGTGCTTAGAAAAATTGTAAGAGGTGGCCAAATACAAAATGTAAAACAGCAGTAAATAATTTGCAGCTGACTTCCTTAGAGAGTTTCAGCGTTTTGTAATACAAGTCCTGTGGCATTATACAGCATGTAAGCATAGTCAGCTTGTTGCCTAATGATTTGCTGAGTTTCAGATCTGGAACAATCAGACCATAAGCACACAATATGCAAAACCTATGTCTCAGTTTATACTGACTTAATATTACTGAACCATTACTGACAAATGATTGTTTCTTTTCTCCAAAAGGTAGGAAAGTTGCCAATCCATGCTGTCCTCTTAGATTATCATGTGGAATTTAGAAAAAATGTCAAGCCCTTAACCTCGCCTCTTAGGAAAAGGCTCTTGTTAAAACTGTATTCAAATGTCTTAGGTAGCATACAAATGTGTTGATAAATTATAGCTCATACTGTCCTAATGTGGGCACCCTCCAGATGTTGCAACTACTACTGCAGAAATTGACTACTCAAGTCCATTTCTGGATTCCACAATGGCCTGCAAAAGTAACATTTCAGAAGAATGACTCCTTTTAACTGCTGATATGGGAGTTTGTATTTCTAGCTATATGCCTGTTTATATGTCTTGTGATCTGTTTGTCTGTATGCATATGTATGCCATACATCACATATGGGACATGTTAAATAACAGGTTTGAAAGCTTATAATAGCTGATAATTAAGAGGACATATTCAGTGCATAACAGCTAAAAATTCTATTTTGAGAAGAGTCTTCTCAGCATGTTTGTATTCACTAGCTGTTGTTCCTGGAGAGACACATGCCTTTTATCAGTGCATGCCTTAGCATCATATGTCGGGGCTAGGAGAACACATACACACACAGACCCAGACGCACACACACACACACACACACACACACACACACACACACACACACACACACACACACACACACACTCTCTCTCTCTCTCTCTCTCTCTCTCTCCTGTACCCCAGTCCTACTATACAACCTGAGCATAAACTAAGCAAGGATCTAAAACTATAAGTATGCCATACTTACAAAGCTATGGTGGAAGGTCCATCCAAGGCTAGGGGAATGATGGGAAGGCAAGACACAAACTTCATTATATACTAATATTGGTGGAAAATGTGATGGGGAGGGACTCCATACTTCCTTTTTGATTCCTCTAATGGAATTTTGTCTGACTCATAATTATTTTTGTTTTGAGGATGAGGTTTTTCTACCGATGAAGGGTACAGCTATGGAGGCATCTTTTGCCCCCACATATGCTATCATATATATGGTTGATTTTGAAATAAAGTTTGTGCTCCCTACCATTTTTTTTCTAAGCATGTGATTTTGTTTAAGAGGTATATAGATGATTTGATTTTTTTTAGGGGTGATGTACATCAATTTTGGAATTGTTTGAGGTTCTAAATACTAATTCCCATGGACTCAACTTTACTTATGAATTAAACTGCAAATTTTCTTGATTTTACTCTTTATGCGGAGGGGAAGATTGTTAAATTTAGAAAGGAAACAGCAGTTTATAGTTTTCTTTATGCAACAAGCATGCACCCCTGTATTTGTTCGATTCATTGCCTTATGGGGAATTTAGGAGAAGTTTTAATAATACATCAGATGTAGCATTGAGAGAAAGTGAATTATTTGGGATAGAAAATAGGCTTAAAGATTGGCATTAGGTTATACTGTAGGATAAATTAACAGACCTAAAAAATGTTTGCTGAAGGGTGGTAAGATGGGTATGCACAAGGTAACACGAAAAAGTGATTCTAGTGATTGAAGTGTGGTTAGAAGTATGGATAGATTATTTTTTTGTTTCAAGATATTCTTCTTTTTCTAAAATTCTGGAAAATATTATAAGGGCATATAGTGAGTAATGATGAGGTAATAGGAATGTTTTTTCCAAAACATGTCACATTCTCTTATAGAAGAAATAATAATTTGAAAGAGATTTTGAATTACGTCTACAAACCTTAGAATTTATTGATAGGATGTAGAAGTATGTTTTCATGTGACATTTTAAGGCATGTTTTAAAGTTAAAAATCTTACAGGAACCAAGATTAATGGGAGAAAATTCATTGCTAATGATTCCTTTAATTGTGAGTTGAGGGAGGTTGTTTATATTATAGGATGTGATTGCAAGTTTCCTGCTTGGTATGTGGGCCAAATCAAACGTAAAGTTAAATTTTGCATATTGAAACATTTGGGTGATATAAGGAAGCAGAATTTGAAAAGTCCAGTGGCAGAACGCTTTAGTAAAATACATGAAGGATCAGATGCAGGTTTCTTTTTCTGTGTGTTGGTACAACCTTTTCTTCCTTGGAGGAGATTATTTAAATAGATTAAATGAATTAGAAATGAAAATGATATTAAATTATAGCACATTGTCCCCGGGGGGGGGGGGGGGGGGGTTGAAAAAGGAACTGAATGTCTGTTTCTAAGTGCATCTGTTAAGTGGGTAAATTATTGAAAGCAGGCATTTTATATTTTTTATATATGTTTATATATGTATGTATATCTATACACACACACACACACACACACACACACACACACACACACACACACACACACACACATTTGTGTTTATTGTTGTTTAATTGATTCATTGTTTGTTTGTTAAACTTGATTTAATTGAGTTTGTACCTTTATAAAAGTTTTAAGCTTAGTTGTGATGTTATATCCTGTGAAGGCGAATGGCTGAGGTACCATAATGGTAATAAAAGGCGGTCACTTGCTGAGCAGTTTGGATTTCATTTGTTTGTTTTTTTTACATTAGGTGCGTACGTGAATGGGTGTGCCTTCTTTGAAGGTTGGGCGTCGGGCTGGCAACTCAGCATCTTAAAAATCCACTGCCAATCATTAGTGGACCGGAGTTCTGCTGTGGTGACCCCTAACTGGGAAAAAACGAAATACAAGAGTTTTTTTTTTTATATTTTTAAATTATGCTGTTTTTCTAGCTGTGCCTTAGTAGAACGTGCCCTCACTATGTCGTGTAATTGTGTATTGTACTGCTGGGTTTGTCTCTCTCTTCTTCAAACTGATAATAATTGTTAATACTGTCCTTGTTATAGATGTCTGACATTGATTAAAGGCAAGTATGCTGTCTGTGGTACAAATCTGAAATCATAAACATTCACATTTTTTTCTGTTCTATTAGCTACTTAGTACTCAGTCGTGTCTTTTTGGCTCTTAGAATTATCACCCAGTGTGCACATCATGTGATACATGGGAATGTGCTAGAGGGAATTTGTATGACTGTTTTCTACGTGGTTCAAGCATATATCTGCCAGTACCTTTTTGCATTTAAACTTATGTAAGTTGTAGATGTATTTCCATACTTCTTACTTGTCTGTTCACATTGTATCTTTGCCTAGTGGCCTGAGTCATGGCTGAAAACAATCTCTGCACCAGTACACTTACCATGTTAATAGATGTTAAGATAAATAAGTTAAAACAAATGATCATATAATGGAAAAGGCATTTATTTAAAGTCTGTTTATTAACAGCTAGGCTTTACCCTTTTTATAAAGGCAAATGGATTACCAGTTTTGCAAAACTAATTGGTTATGGTCCTCTTTCAAATGTAAAGGTGACGTATTTCATATTGATAAATTTGATTTAAAACAATGCCTATTTTTTGGACTGACTCAAACGTGTTGAAACAGATTTTGGCATGAAAGATGGATCACATCAATTGACAACCTTTAAAAAAAAAGGATAAGGTGATCTGGTTACACAAGAGTTAACAGTTCTGAAATAGTTCTGCTAGGGTGACAGCCACTAGAAAAAATATTTTCATGAAATATATTTTATAACTACTGTGTTTGGTGTTTCAAATGAAGGTAAAAGTAGCTTGATGAAAATAAAATTCAAGTCTCAAAAAGAAAAAAATATACATTTTGGTGGTCTTAAGTAAAGAACTTAGTCAAAAAAACTTAAATGTTATTTCTGTTGTTAAATATGAGTAAGGTGGAAAACACACAGAAACTACAGAACTAATCAAATTAATGGATGACTAAACTAAATATGATTGAAATAATTGAATCCTGTTGTGTAAGGGTGTTGGAACAGAAGAGTTTAATGGGTTACTTAAAACTTTTGATGCAGTGTTAATGACATATGACTCAGATTTCTAGCCAGAATTTTGTTTCATTAGATTTTCAGGCATCCTTCAAGGTTTTCAAGACTTGGGTAGGAAGGGGCACACTACTAGGACTTAAAATTCTACTCTCTGTGAAGGTTCAGGTTCTTGAGACTGGAATGTAACACCTTGTTTTGGTTCTTTGGCAGTACGGCCTCATTAGAGGTAAAAGCCATGGTGGAGGAGTGGCCAGGTCATTAACAGAGAATACCAGGGTTGCGGCAGTCAAGAAGGAACAATTCAAATATGATTTCCTTTGTCTTGGTTTCAGCAGTACATGTTAACTCAGTGAAAATAGTGGAGAGAAAACCTCATATATTAGCATCTAAGTCAATAGAAAGGAGAAAATCTGTACCTTTCAAACTAACTCATGAGGAATAAGGGAGCAGAACATTTTGATGTGACTATTGGCCTATGTGTCAAACAGGTGTCCCTCTGGAATATGCTATATCTGTATGATGTCATGAAATACCCCTGGAACCAATTTTTGTTAGCAGGCCAAAGTCATCCTTAATGCCAAATCACCTGCTTATTGATTCGGCAGTCCTGAGGAAATGTGAATCTGCTAGATGAGAGTGAAGTTGCAAAGAGCTCTCCCAAAGTTAAATGTCCCTTTCCAAAGTTGGAAATATCCAGTTCCTCCTGTTTGTTTATTTTCCATGGTACTACCATATTGCATGTGCTTGAATTCTAGATATTCTAACTAAAAGGTGCACTGATAAACTGTCAAGACCCTGTATATTATTGTTTACTTCTTCCAGGCAACAAGTTGCCCCAAATCAAGATATTGTTGAAATGGATTCCACAAGCATAATCTAAAGCCTGCTGTTTGATGTTGTACTCTTGATAGAGAAAGTAAGACCACAGAGATTACAGGAAATGATAATATTTTCTATCAGAAAACCTTCAGTCTACAGAAAAAGGCATAATTTTTCCAAAACAGAAAGGACAGAAAAAAAGCAAAGAGCGGGTGAAAAGGAAGATATTAAAACTGAAGTTGGAACCGTAAGACAAAAGAGAAGAAAGACAGACAATGACAACATGGCTCAAGCTGCGGATGTACAACGCCAGCTGGATGAGAATCGTATGCTTGCCAATGTAATAAGCAATGAAAACAGTGCGATTAAAAAGACTAATGATGATGAAGATAATTCCTTTGTAACAATTGATAGAGCAGATAGTACTGAATTAGAAGCTGAAGAGTCTTCAGATCTGGTCAGAAAAGATATTCTTGTAATTGGAGATTCTATTATTGCAGGAACTGATACTTACATTTTACAGAGAAGATAATGAGCACTGAATAATGTTATGCTTGCCAGCTGTAAATATAGAAGATGTGAGACAAGCCTTGGAACGCCTTAATGTAAGGAAGTACAGATCGGTTTCTATTCATGTCAGTACAAATGATCTCATCCGCAAGGACTCTGTGATGGTTTGTAGGGAACTTAGAGCTCTCTTAGATAGCGCAGTTTGTACAGGTGTTAGGACATATTTTTCACAAATCAGATATAGAAAGGAGAGTCAGGGTCACTGAGAATGAAGGCATTTTTGCATAAATGCCTACATGAAAAAATGTCCCATTTTAAAAAAACAGAAGTGTGTAGAGCATCTGAGCCTACTTTTGGGCACATGTGTTCTGACAGGATAGAGTGTACTTGTCAAGATTGGGGAAGAGAATTTTTGCAGCAGATATTTTGCAATATTCAACAAACACAAGGCAGCAGTTTTGCCTGGTCAAAATTTTAACAGTTCACAAATAGCAACATTTGAGGCATTTCTGATGGTTGTTAATGCTAGGCATATTAATAATGAAGTTTTTTTTAATGGAAGAATTGCTACATTCCTACAAGACTGATGTTGTTATTGTTTGTGAAACATGGTTAAAGAACAATGACTGGAAACCAGTTCTGTCAAAGTATAAATGTTTTCACTGTAACAGAAACTCTAACAGAACATCAGGTGGAAGTGTATGATAGGGGTTAAAGATTGTTACGAAACCTGTGATTATTACATATTCAATGATAACACCAATACTATAGATGTGCATAACTGTGACAATAAAGGCAACCCTGGAACATATGACAGTTGATGGAGTGTACAGACCAACAAAGTCAAGTGCTGATAAACTAAAGAAATTCATACATTTCTTGCATGAAATGCAGGAGGGAGGAATAATCGTGTCTGGGGACTTAAATTTTCCAGACCCAGACTGGAATAATACCGTCAATAACATTAGTAAGGAAGTTATTTGCAATGTATGTTCAGGAACAACAATTGCTTCGGATTGTAAAAAAGCCTACCAGGGAACGGAACATACTAGACATTGTTTGTGTTCCAAAGGCAATTACTATTACTTCATGTCAAGTTTTGCCACCTTTGATGTGCAATGATCATGGGGTTATAAAGGTTAATTTGCTGCTAGATAATTCTTACAAATTGAAATCTAAGCCAATGCACAGAAGATTAATTATAGATTGTATGGAAACAAAACAGTCACTATGTAAATTTAACTGGAGTGATGTGTTCAGTGGAAAAATTGCAGAAAGAATATGGAAAGTTTTGACAGAGAAATTATTTGAATGCAAAAAACAAAACAAAAAAAACCCCATTTAATATCAGATATACAACATCAGGTGGATATATTTCCATAAGAACAAGATACTCAATTAAGGTGAGAGGCAAAAAAAATATATAAGAAATGCAAAAATGGTTGAATGACAACTTTGAAATTGAAATAATCAAGTTGGTCAGAGAAATTAAAGATAATGTGAGACAAGATCAAGAAAGATTTGAAGAAAGTTTATACAAAGATATTAAGCATAATAGGAAACCATTTTATAGATACCTAAGATATGGAAAAAGTAAATACATACAAATTGATAAACTGTGTGTAAATTCCAAAATTTATTCTCAGATATAACAGATTATAGATATATTTATAAAATCATATACAAAGCATAAGTTTGGCTCCACAAAGGAGTGATAAAGTGTCCTAGTGACATACAGATAACTTCAGATGCTGAAATCAAATTAGATTATATTGAAAAAGAACTATGCAAACTGGATCTAAATAAATCACAGGGAAGAGACAAAATTAATAATCGTAACCTGAGACTGCTTCAGCAAGAACTTGTAGTACCATTATATTTATTATTTACTAGGTTGTATAAATATGGGGAGATTCCTTAAGATAGGAGACATGCATTTGTTAAACCTGTCTTTAAGGGAAAGGGGAGTAGGAAAAACCTGCAGCCATACATACCCTTATGTTTACTTTCATGTTGTGGAAAATAATTAAGGAGGTAATATTGGATAAGTTGTTGTCAGAAGTGGAAAGGTTGGGACTTGAATCCATATATCAGCATGTATATGCTGAAAATAGATCAATTATCAACTGTAACATGATGTTATAACAATATAGTAACAACTACGAATGAAAACTTGCACTATGAAATAATTTATATAGATTTAACTTCAGCATTTGACAGGATCATACACAAAACACTAATCAATAAATTAGAACAACTAGGTATCGGTGTGCTCTTAATAAGATGCATAGCTGTATGGCTTGCAAATAGGACATGGCAGGTATCATACAGCGATTGGACAGTTGAAATTCGAGGTTACAGTCAGGGTGTCCCACAGGGCTCTGGCCTCAGCCCATACTTGCTTAGATTGTATCTTTCAGATATATCTTTTTCTTCTGTGTTCTACAGTCTGTATGCAGATGGCCTGAAACTGGATAAACTGATTACATATGTTACAGATAGGGCATGTCTGCAAAAGAACTTGACTAAATTGACCATTTGGACACAGAAGAATAATATGCTGATAAATACATCAAAAACTAAGTATATGAGATTTGGGAGACATAAATGGATAGGTGAATAGTTAATACAGCACACAGTGATTGAAACTGTAGATTAATTTAAGGGCATGGATATACAGGTAGATCCAGCATTAAGTTTTTACAATCATATTGGCTAATTAGTTAATGATAGTTATAGAACTTTAGATTGAATAACACGATTTATAAAGTCTAGGAAATCAGAAATGAAGACGTCATTGTTTGTTCATTACATTAGACCCAGACATGATTATGGAATTACACTATGTAAACCTTATAAGAAAACAAGCATGAGTAAACTGGAAAGAGTACAGTGGAAATATACCAAGGACATCCATGGATGTGAAAATTTAAGTTATTATGAAAGACTAAAATACCTGCACTTGTACAGTGTCTCATACAGATATTAAAGGGGAGACCTTATTCAAGTATATAGGACATTTAGAGACAACTACCTCTGGGAATGTTTGGGGTTATCAAAAAGTAGTGGAGAATCATCAGACAACCATGTAGAAGATTTTATAGGAATGAGACGTGTACTAACTGGTTCTCTGAGAGAGCAGCCGATGCATGGAATAGATTATAAAATTACATTAAAGCAACCACTAGTTCAGATATTTTTAAGAACAGCTTGAACACCACTGTTTTGGTATATTGGCAGGCTAGAAGGGCATTAATTCCATGCTTGAAATATTTATATGTATGTATTCCTTTGGATAGCGTTATCTAAATGTGTCCAATACAATAATTTTTATCTGCAGATTTGAGAAGAGCAATCATCATCCCCAGAGCATTTGTGCATTATCACTCTATTGTCCTTTCTTGGATGGGGTGCCAGAAGAATTAAGCAATAACCCACGGCTGGGTGTGGGTAATGCTGGATTTACTCACAGTTGGTGTGGTTTGGTCATAAGGGCAAAGCCCAAATGACCAAACAAAGCCAACCATGGGTAAATCCATCATTGCCCACACCCAGCCGTGGGTTATTGCTAATATACAGTTACATTATTTAAGAAAACAAATACTTACTTTTCTTAAATAATGCCATTCTATAATTGCTCCATGCTGCCCTTCCACAGTTTTCTGGTATCCTGGGGCATTTCTGATGTAATAAGGGACTTGTGTTCCCATGTTTACGCAGTACATCAGTGCAGTGTAGAGGTAGCAACAGAGAAAGGAAGATCTCCATTGCTTTTTTAAGATATCTCGCTATGCTATGAGTTCTTCAACTCATATAACATAGCAAGATATCTTAAAAAAAAGCAACAGAGATATTCCTTTCTCCATTGCTACCTATGCAGAGCAAAAAAAAGTAAAAGAAATCAGGGGATATACTAACAGTAAAAGTCTGGGAAACCGGACCTTTTTCCGTTAGTATATTCTTAGATTTGCAACGGGCATGCTGGTTGGGCTTCCAACCAGCATGCTCATTTTTGAATATTAATGGCCAGTAATTGTATAATACAAGATAACATACACCATAGAGTTCTAAAACTAGTTAATGAGAAAATTCTGCCAGAACTATTATGATTTCACTTTGTCCTGAGCAGGGAAAAACTGCATGAAAACAGAATGTAAAAATGCTTCTAAAAATGTGTCTAAGTTATAGGAATCAAGGATGACTTTTTTATTTTATTGTTGCCCCTAGGGACTACAAAAGATTTATGTGCTGTAGTAGCAGTTTTCTTATATTTGCTATCATCTGGTAGTCATCCATATAAGAGAAAATGATATTAAAGACTGAACAAACAACCCACTTTGGAATGCAACAAAATTAATATATTCCAAAAACAAATTACCAGGGTGGCAGAGTAGCTCACAAATATACATTATTAATATATGGTTTAGTGCTTTTGTCCATTTTAAAAACATAGACATCTTCAGAACCATAAAACCATACAAACAAGGAAAGGAAAGTTAGAAACCTTAGCTCGTACACACCTACAATTAAAAAGCCAATCAGTTACAATGTATCCAAAGCCCATCAAACAAATTAAAGGTACAGTGCATTATAAAAGTGTCAGGAAGTAACATAAAAAAGCTAAAACATTAATAAAAAACAAGTCTAGTTTAGTAATTAATATCAAAAATCATTACAATTTTGATTCTCTAAACTTCAATGCACTAGTAATAGATATGGTCTCATTGAGGCCAGGCGAATTAGATGCATCCAGTCATAACTGCCATAACATCTCTTTGTGCAGCAGCCGATTTTGCCAGTCTCCACCATAAACAGAAGGAATTTTTTTTTCTAAAATAGAAAACTTAAACTTAATAAAATTCCTACAAGAAATAGCATGCCTGGCTAGAGCACTTTTATTGTCCTTTTTGACAATACTATAGATATGCTGATTAATTCTTTTATTCAAAGCATTGTTAGTTTTCCCAACATAAAATGTTAGGCATGAGCAGCATCTAGCTAGGTAAACAACCCTCTCAGAAAAACAGTTATATCTACCTTTACTCATCCAGTTTTGCACATTAGCCAATATTTCACCCCCCAAGTTCCGTATCAATATAGGAACACTGGTTGCACCGGCTACATTTAGAAGCATTGTAAGAACCATTATGAAATGTTCTTGCTGGTCTTTTTAAAATAGTCTTAAAGTTAGGTCTATTTTTAAATGTGAAGGATGGGGATGCTTCAAAATAAGACTTAAGGTCATCATCACATTGTAAAATGGACCAATTTCTATGTAAAATATTTTTAATGTCAATAGCATCTAAAAAATAATGAATAATCATGTGTTACAATAACTACTATGCTGTACAGATGATTAACATTGTTCCTGTCATTACCTATCTTGTTATGCAGTTCAAAGCTTTGTACACCTTTGCTGATAATAGGGGCATATTTGTTGTTCCTTTCTTAAAAAATCTGTGTATAAAAATTATCAACCATAGTTTCTGGATAACCTCATTTCAGAAACATGGCTTTCAAGTTATTGAACTGATCAATGCATTCTTTGTCATCAGAGGTTAATCTGGAAACTAATAAACTGGCTCTTTACAACACCTCTCTTTTGATTAAATGGGTGGCTACTTTTAAAGTATTAAAAAACTGAAAAACGTAGGCTTTCTATAAATGGAAGTAACAAACATGCCACCATCAGCTTTTCTAACTTCTACATCCAAATATTATCTTGTAGCTATTAATATTGTAACTGAACTTTAAAAATGTAGAAGATACTTTCATCTCAGAAATAAATTTACAAAGTTGGTCAGTGTTACCGGCCAAAACCCCAAATATATCATCAAGGTACCTAAAATAGCATTTGCAGTACTGAAACGGATCAAGTTTAAAAAGAATCTAAATCTCCCATCTAGCTGTAGATGCAGTGTTGATTTCATTCACAGACACAACTTGATAGTTTTATCTGACAGCAATGATGTCATCCTACTAGTATTGTCCATAAGATCCATGATAACCAGAGCCCCACCCTTATCTAGTTTCATACATCTGGCATTTTCATTAAAGTGATATTATTGAGGATAAGTCTTTCTTCTTTAGTAAGGTTGTAAAATGTGTGTTTTCTGTTAGATTTCAAAAGGTCTTTAATCACCCATTCACAAGATTTTTTGAATACATTAATAATCGTATGTAATGGGGGTATTTTTCTAAGCTTTTATGTGTAAAATTACTACCAGAGAGTTCAGTATCAGTCTTGTCTCCTAAAAAAAACTTGAAAATTAAGTTTCCTAGTAAACATTTTCGAATCAAGTATGGTGTGTTCAAGGTTGGCACGGCCAGAAAGAATGAAGGTAAAACCCTTCAAAAATAAATCATTATGTTTAGGACTAATTTGCAGGTCTGTAAAATTATAAATATTAAAATTAAAAAAAGAAGTTACTGACACAGTACCTTGTGTTTTATTACTGTCAAGCATTTAAACAAGGGTGAGTAGAAATGGCAGTTGAAGCTGAATGCAATGAAATATCCAGGATTTAATGAGGCCTGTTCAATTACTTCTTTATTAAGGTTAACCTTTTTTCATATATTTATATATTTACAGTTTTTTTTTTAATTTGTGTTTTTGTTTGAATACTTCACACAGTTCTATTAAATGATATGTATTGTATGTTTTTAGTAAAGGAATTATTATATAAGTACTGTTTTTTTAAAGTTAATATTTATTTTAACACAAGTAATTTCATTGGTTGTTTTTAATTACAAGGATGTATTCAAAGGCTTGGTTGGATGAACTAATTTAATTCTGATGAAGTTTCTATAATTTGATGAAACAAAATTGTTCAGTTTGAAAAAAAATATAAAATATTTGAACTAAGCCTGCATCCAGTTTTGCCTCTGCTTTGGAAGTAGAAACAAATTAATTTACAGGTTGTTGCCAATACTGCACAGGAAGTGTGAGTTAATTGGTTTGCTGTATTTTCCTGGCTGCAGTGTGGTTTGAGTTTTATTATTCAGTGTACACCAGGCAGCAGAGAAGCGAATGTATTACAGCAATCAGGGACTGTTGAGACCCAGGTGTGAGATTCAAGCTGCTGTATCCAGCTGTCTTCAACGTGTTTTTCCTGGTAGATCAATGCCATTTTTTTATGCAGAGCAGGCTAAAGAGGAAATAAAAAAGTTTATCCAACAAAAAGTGAGGCAGCAAGTAGAAGGGGACTCTGCTTTTTATTCTTCTGAAGGTAAGGTGCATAGAGACTTTTGCCAGTGAAACATTTTTCAATGCTTCAAAAGAAAATGCTTGAGAGACAGAAAAAAGCACATGAGTTGACTGCAAGAATTAACAGTACCTTGGACTTGAATCAGAGTCTAGTGCTGGTAGATGGAGATGAATAGGAAGAAGCCCACCAACTCTGAAATTAGTAAGGAAATGGAAGGCTATAAAGCATCTTATCACATTTGTGTAATATGGTTTGCAAAAAAAAGTGGCTAAAAAACATTGGACTTTTATTGACTTTGTTAAACTTGTAGGTGGACTGTAAAGCATATACCCGACTTTATATCAATGTTTAGAAGGACACTAAAAGGGGGAAACTAACTGCAAGCAAAATAACTTTTGTTCTTATTAGTATTTGTATAAAACATTTCATGCTATAAACTGTATGCTATATATAGCAAAACATTTTGTATAGTGTGTAGTCAGGGGTATTTTAAATGTGAAAGGAGACTATTTGGTGACTGTTGTATGTGTGGAAGATATTAAAGTAAACAAGTACTTTTAATTCAGTTATAAGAAATATAGGTTTTGCAGTATGACAAGAGAAAAAGGTTGGTCAAAAATAAGTTTAATGTTCACATGCTATGATTTTGGGTTGCTGGGTTGGGGTGTAAAAGTGTAGTGATTTATATTATATGTAGAATTAGGACATTTTCTCTTCTTATTTTACAAGGGTGAATGTCTAGATTACTACCTTTGGCTTAAGCTGTAAACATGTATTTTTGTAAGCATGTAAGTTTTAAAAATAAGGCAAAATAATGAAAGCTATGAAAATGCTAAGCTTCTTACAACTGCAAAGATATTAGCTTGTTTCCCACTGGCAAATAGGTTAGTATAGGCTAACTGCCCTTCTGGGCTATTTAAGCCTAGCCAATTACCCTATGTGAGAATCAAACCCTGCACCTTGTGTATGTAAGGTAAACACTTTAACCATTATGCCAACCTCCCACCCAAATGTTCAGTGTAGTTACGATGTTCAAACTGAGGACAGCTATGCATTCTTTTCTGGGTGAAATTTGCAAAGAGTCATTGCTGAGTACATTTCTATGGAGACAAGCTATCTGCAGGTGCAAGCTGTCAATCTTGAGAATTCTGATTATTGTTTGCTGAGGGAAATGCAACATTTAAAGGTACAAGGTCATGCAGTTCAGTGAAAAAAAATCAGTATGAAATTATGGGAAGTGAATAAAAGGTAATAAGCTCCCTAGCAGCCTTCATAATTTAATGCAGTTAAGAGTACAGTATACAATTTAGTTCTATTTAAAGATAGCCAGTGCACTTTTACTTTGGGCCAAAAGTTATTGTTTTCTGAAAGTATACAAGCTTTTTTTATATCTGGGAGGGGAAGAGAGAATAGAAAAGAAAATACAGCAATCAATGTAAGTGGGAGCACATGCTTTAGCATGTGCTTTAGCATGGGTAACCTTAATAATGCCTGTAGAAGCAAACATCAGTTTGGGACAATTGTTAGGCTCTGGAGGGTTAAACTTTATGTTTTGAAGATATACACAATTGTGTGAGTTTCTTCCAAGTTAATAGGGACTGGAGGTGTTTTGTATTTAGCTTTTTGATTGAAGGTTTTAAATAAAACAAAATGTCTTACAAAATGTGACAGGTTCAAATAGAGATGAGAAGAAACAACTATTCAAATGATCAGCCTGACTAACATTAATAGTATGCATGTAACACAAAAGCTGGAAATACACATTCAAAAAACTTTCATGTATAATAGGTGGGAACAGTAGCTTTTTTATCATGATGGCTATGCTATCCATATTATCCTGGAATGTGAATGGTCTTACAGTTATAGATAAAAAGGAAAGAATATTTAATTATATTAAGAAATGCAGAGTGAAAATAGCACATTTGGAAAGAAATGAGCATGTGAATTTGACAAAGAAGTGATTTTGGAATGGATATTCAGCAGAATATCAGGGACAGAGGAAAAGGGGAGTGATTATATTAATTGCTAGATAGGCTCCAATAGTGACAGGTGAGGAGAAAAAGACAAAAATGGTAGATTTGCTCTAGTATAGTAGTATTTGCAAGGAAAGAGCATTACAATGGCATGCATTTATATTCCACAAGAAGCTGCTATTATGGATCTTAAGAAGATTTTGGGAGAAATAATCAGCTTTTAGTAGGGAATATTATTTATAGTTGGGGGTTGGAACTTGATATGCAAAACTGAGGATGTGGGCTATATTGGGGGACCTAGAAAGGACAATATAACAAAGATGGTTGATTTATGAAGAAATTTATGAAAATACTTGGTATGGAAGATGTGAATTTAGTAATAGGAATTCAGACAGAATTTACATATTATTCCTCAATAACTGGGTTAAACTAGATAGAAATTATATTTCTTAGGGACATGTGCATTTAATTGAATGCTTTGACACACATCCAATAACTATTTCTGATCTAAGATAAAAATGCAAGGTAATGAAGTTGCAAAAAGACAATGGGAGCTTCCCACCTACCTGTTAAAAAGAGAGGAATTTAAGGAATGGGTAGTGGAAATTAGTCAAGTGTTATTAGGGAAGATAGAAATATCTTCAGAAGTCATAGCTAATGATTGGGTGGGATAAAATGAAAATGGAGTTTAAAAATATTGTCACAATAAAAGAGAAATAGATGTAGTTAAGGAGTAATAGAATTTATTAAGAGGTTCTGACAAAGGTTAAAGTATTGCATAATAAGGGAATTTCACAGAAGAAGAAGAGGAGCAAATGCAGAGTGCTAAAGAGAAATTAGAGGCGTATCTGGAAAATATGAATGAATTTAGAAAGATTACAATTAAGCAACATTTTTGAGAACAACTCCAGAGCACAAAAGCTTTTAGCACAATGACTTATGCAACAGAATATTGAAAGGGTTGTTGCCAAACTTAGGGAACCTGTAACAAGAAAAATTACCAGAGGTCCTGCAGAGGTTTTGCAGATATTCCAGAAATTTTATGAAACTTTGTATAAAGCAGAGACATGTGAAACTCAAGAAGGAGTACAAATGAAAATATTTATGGAAGACTTAATTATGTCAGGGTTAGAGGTAGATGAGGCTCAACAACTAACAGTTAAGATAGGAGGTCATGAGATAAAAACAGTGATATATAATCAATCTAATGGAAAGACTCCAGAAACAGATGGTATTCATGTGGAAGTTTGGAAATTAGGAGGGAAAAAAGTGATACAGATCTGGAAGATTTTGTTTAAAAGTGTTTTAAAAGGAGAAGAAGTACCAACATCGTGGAAGAAAGCTGTAGTAGCTGTGTTACCTAAAAATGGCAAGGATCCTTCAGACCCAGCTTCATATAGACCCATTTCAATTTAAACCATGATTATAAATTGTTTATGTCTACATTAGCTAAAAGAATAGCAAAGGTGTTGCCAAAAGTAATAGATATGGATCAGTGTCATTTTGCTGATTGGAGGCAAACATTTGACAACATTAATAGAACAATGATGATCCAAAGGGAAGCAGAATGTAAGAAAATGCCTCTTTTGTTGGTGGGTCTTGAAGCTGGGATTTTATGAGTAAGAATAAAAACACTGATCAGATTGTAGAACAATGAACTCCAATGCACATAGAAGTCAAGGAGCTCAATTTACAGTTTTAATAAATAAAACATGCTACGTATTTTCATTCACAATTTACAGAACTTCATCAGTGTGAGCAGGGTATTGGAAGTATTTACTTTCCCTGATACAATAATAAGGTTAATTACAAGGATATATGAAAGATCAGAGGCAAGAATTAAAGTGGGTGGTTTCCTCTCAGATAAGCTGTGTTTGAACAGAGGAACCAATCAGGGATGTCCTCTTTCCCTTATGTTATTTGGTTTATATTTAAAGCCATTGGCAAAGAAAATAAAGGACTCAGAAATACTAGGATATAATTGGTATGGTAATCAAGAAAAGTTGGCTTTATTTGCAGATGATATTACTTTGTACCTGATAAATCCAGAAAAGGCTATCCAGTGTTGTTGAACATTTTGAGACAGCTTCAATTCTTTCTGGGATATAAAATTAATGAAGATAAAACAAAGTCTATAGCTGTAAATTATGTACCCATACATTAATTGGTTCAGCAATATTAATATTTATGGAGACATGATAAGATGAAATATTTAGGAATATGGATTAAAAAGGCTTCTGTTATAGTATCTAATGATATGTGGGATGAGATAATACAAAAATTGAGAAACTGAAAAATTCTTATTTATGGATATCAATAGTAAGAAACAGGCAGTGACAATGTTTTAGTCCTTTAGTCTTGTGTATGGGTCAGGCATACTTTTATCAACCTGAGGAGAAGTTTTTGACAATAATTAATAAGAACTGAAAGAATTTATCAGGGAGGGAAATAGAGCAAGAGTTAAGTGGGATAAGTTGATGCTTCCAATAAAACAAGATGGTTTAGATTTACCAGATTTAAATGGATACTTTAGAGCTACACAGTTAAGGCTCATATACATAATACAAGCAGAAGGTTATAATTCAAAGTGGAAAGGGATGATGATGAAGCACAGGGGGAAGTTCAAAGATTGGATAGAAGGAAGTTTCTCTGTTCACCTGTGAGAGAGGGGAGCTTTGAGCAACCGATCTGTCCCTGGAGGAGTAGTTCCAGCCCAGAAGTTAGTAGTTTATTGGCCATTTTGGGCTAATTTCTATCTCTTTCATTTCCCTACTATAAAAAACACGTTTGCATGGTTTTATGCACCGGGCAGTGCCGGTTAGCGACGGTTAAATTATTCCTGGCTCCACTAAGTCTCCTCCTCAGTTTTTTCCCTTGAAACTAGTCTAACTCTCAACATAAGCACTCAAAAAGCATCTTACAGCCCAGCACTTGCTTAGACCCAATAGCAAGCACTAATATACCCTGACACTGATTGCCCAGCAGGGCAAGGCTCTTTATTCACCCCTCACCAACCAAGCAACTAAGCAGCTCACCCTACTATTCAGCCATGACCAAAGGGCAACTTCAGGTGCACTCTCCAGTCCAGCTGGTGAATCTGGGTATCCTGAAGCAATGTTACAACTGCCTCATGTACACAGACAACCCTCTCCTCCTACCACAAAACACTAAAATATGCAAGAGATGCAATTATACAGCCAAACTGGAAGCTAAGCTGTCTCCACCCAAGTCTGGAACAGACAGTCAAGAGGAGAAGGTTAACACTTGCACCACAACTAAAGCCTCACACAGACCTACTAAAACAGCACTGGCAAAATTCCACATAAATACAAAAAAAATCATACTTGGAGGCTCTAAATAAAAACCTGCAAAAGCATCAGAGACCTCCAAAGCAGACACCCAAACAACCTGCACTTCCCGTCACAAACCAGACAACACATAAAACACAAAATCAGTGTGCCGCACAATCACAGCCCTTAAGGCAAAATAACATACCTAACACACTAGTAATAGGTGACTCTATAGTCAAGCACACTGACGTCCTACTCACTAGACTGGACAAGCAGAAGGTTACTGTTAGCTGCCTGTCGGGAGCCAGAATCTGCCACATAACACAAGCACTCAGGTCACTCCAGAACAAGTACAAATATGACTCTGTCATTGTTCATGTTGGTGTGAATGACCTGAGACATACCTCCCTGGACTACATGAAAAGAGACATGGAAGAGCTCTCTGATCATGTAGCCCAGGTTGGTATGACCCTGACCCTGAGTAGCATCCCGCCCTCACCAAGAATGATACCTCAGTATAAAGAAAAAATGATCAATTTCAACAATTGGCTAAGCTTCTGGTGTCATTCAAAGGGGATCCAGTGTCTGTCAACCTGGGATGACATGCTCTACAAGCCACATTGCTTCACAAGAGACGGCTTGCACTTTGTCACCCCTAGGCTTTCAAATACTGATCAAGGCTCTTGCTGCCCCCATAATGCCTTTTTTTAGGCAAGGCTCAAAAGTCAAACCCACCTCTGTAAACAGCACAATTAATAAAAAACTGAGGGTTATGCTACTCAACGCCAGGAGTTTAAATCTCAAAATGCATGCGCTCGAAGCACTCCTCAGTATGGAGAACGTCGACATCTGTGCAGTAACTGAAACCTGGTTCAAGGCTCCAGAGACCACCCCAGCACTACTGGGCTACAACTCATACCACACGTTTGGGCCACAGAACACGGGCCAAAACACAAAAGGAGGGGGTGTATCCATATTCATTAAGGATACCTACACCTCCAGGTTAGTGGCGCAACATGATAACTCTGAGATCATCCATGTGCAACTAACATCGGGCAAATCTGCAATACAAATTGTGGCCTGCTACAGATCACCCTCCATGACCTAGGACCACCGCTTCACCTTTCTGGAGACACTGGAAAACATGAAGGTCCTACCAAACACCCTGATATTGGGCAATTTCAATTACCCTACCATTCACTGGGAAAACTACTCAAGTACAAATTCCCAGGCCCAGCACTTCCTGGAATTCATCATCTCAAATACCCTGGATCAGCTGGTAAACTCCCTTACCAGAGGTGAAAACATATTGGACCTGGTCATCACCAACATGGGCAACCCCTCACTGGTTAGATCAGACCATAAACTAATCACTCTGGATGTCCACGTCCCACCACCACCCCCAACTAAGGAAACCACAGTAAAAAACTTTTCTAAAGCAAACTTCACCTTACTTAAGACAGAGGTGGTAAGTTTCACGGCCTCCATGCTAAAGGATAACACTGCCAAGATGCAGAAACCTTTACAAATGCACTCTATGAGCACCTACAAGGATGCATGGATCCATAGCAAAACCAAGACTCACTCCTCTAAGAGAAGGAAACCAGTTTGGTGGACCCCTGTAATAAACAGGCTATACAATAGAAGGAGGAAACTAGTTCAGAAAAAAAGCAAATCCCAAGAAGGAAAGACATCCCTGATCAGTATCAGTAAGAAACTGAGGTCTCTCATGAAATCATCCAAGACTAACTTCGAAAGAAATATAGCCAAGGATTCAAAAGATAACCGCAACGCCTTCTTTAACTATGTTAAGAATCTAAGTGGCAACTTGCAGATATGCACTGAACTAGTGCAAAATAGCACAAAATATACTGAACCTACTGACATTGCCGACATCCTGGCAGATAGATTCAGTGCAAACCACCCCTCTCTCACCTCCAAAAGGGCCCACAACAATACCAGAAAAGTGTAGTGTCCGAAAAATCACAGACGCACAGGTGAAAACAGCCCTTTCAAAAGCCAAAAACACAGCGTCAATGGGACCAGATGGTGTCCCATGCTGCATCTTACACGAACTACAGAACGAACTAACCCCCCACCTAAACACGCTGTTCAACCTCAGCCTCTCCACAGGCTATGTGCCCATAGAATGGCACACAGCAATGGTTATTCCTCTCCACAAAGGAGGGACCACAGCTGACCCTGGTAACTATTGCCCCATAAGCCTGACTAGCCTGATCTGCAAGGCTATGGAGCGCATCATCATGGAACTCATTAACAAAGACATTGGGAACCTCCAAACACTTGACCCGACCCAGTTTGGCTTTGTTAAGGGCTGATCATGCCTACTAAACCTGGTTGACTTCTTCGAGACAGTCACCAAGGCCATAGATGAGAGAAAGGTGGTTCACACAGCCTACCTTGACCTCGCCAAGGCTTTCGACACCATTCCCCACTTGGGTATTACAGAAAAACACACCAGCCTGAACATAAACCCCTATGTCACGAGATGGGTTGCCAACTGACTTACAGACAGAACTCACACTGTAAGAATAGTGGGCTCCAGGTCTGACTCTATACTAGTCACAAGTGGTGTCCCACAAGGCTCTGTCCTGGGACCCCTACTGTTTGGCATATACTTCTCAGAAGTATAGGCAAACACTGGAGGACTATGGCTAAGCAAGTTCGCTGATGACTGCAAACTCGGAGCCATAATTGAATCTCCGGCTGACGTGGACATCCTCCAAAAGGGCCTTACTGAGACGGACACCTGGTGTCAAAGTCAAGGCCTCATACAAAATGTCAAAAAATGCATAGTCATCCCATTTGGTAAAAACAAAACACCCACGAATTACCACTTAGGTGGCAGCCCCCTTAATTCAGAAGAGCTAATAAGAGATCTGGGGACCTAGGTAAATAATAATCTCTCATTTGACAATCATATTGCCAAAGTAGTTAGGAAATCCTTCTATGTGGCCCATCTAATTACTAAAGAGTTTGAATCTAGAAATAAAGAGGTTATAGTGCCCCTCTACTCGTCACTCATTAGACCCATCATAGAGTACAATGCCCCATTTGGGATGTACCTCACAAGACACTTCCAACAGCTGGAAAGACCACAAAAGTACCTCACCAAGAGGATTACTGGCCTCAAACATATGTCCTATGCAGCCCGACTGAAAAAACTCTGGCTGTTCTCAGTGGCATATCACTTACTCAGAGGTGATCTCTGCCTGACTTACAAAGCCATGTCCAACTCAGAATTGATGGACATGCTCCACCTAAAGAAATCCAAGTCACTGCGAGCCACACGCTCTAGTGAGCTAAACCTTGCCACAACAATAAATAGAACATGCTTGAGGGATAGATTCTTGTCACAGAGACTCCCCATGCTTTGGAACAAAATTCCAAATTACATCAGGAAGAGCCCCTCACTAACACTCTTCAAGAGAAACCTTGACGAGTGGATGGGTAACAGAAAATATACCCCTGGGATCACTTCATTGGCTCTGCTTGACAGAGGATCAGTTAATTAATCAATGGGGCGGTGAAAGTCGACACACTCTGGCTAGGCTTATAAATGCCCTCGGGCAGATAGCTTAGTACCTACCTATGAACCTAAGAAATAAATACAGAGAGAGAATGAAATTTTGGATGCAGATCCTTGAGTAGAATAATAACAATCATACAGAATATTATATTCATAAAGTGGCAAAAAGTGTTCTAAGGACTAAGTCAATATGAGTATAGAGAAAGGAGTTTTTGCTTATAAGGATGACTGCAAGTAAGCGTACAGAAAATAGGCAAGGGTGGCTGGAATTTACTGGAGAAACCTGACAAATGAACCAAAACCAAGATAATGGGAGCAAATAACTCAAGCAGGAAAGGTAATTGAGTGGGATGATTCCAAGAAGACATTTAGATTGCAGGACAGAGACTGCCTTCACTACCAGGGCTTGATCTTAGAGTACAGGCAAAGAGAAAGGAATGGGAGGATTTTAAGTGAAAGCCCTGCTCTGGTAGAGATTTTAGATTAATCTACAACAGAAGCAGCTGTTAGGAGATAATTAGTAAGGCATATAAAATATTGCATGTTAACTATAAGAATCAATCAGAGGAGGTTAGGAAAGATTGGAAATAGAAACTGGAAAAGCATTTTACAAGAAAACAATGGGAAAACATATGTATGGCTCCCAAGTATGCAACCAAGTCCAGAAGGCTTAGAATCTTTGTTAGAAGCCTTTGCATAGGTACTTTTATGCCCCAAGCAAAAAATGTTTCAGTAAATAAATAAATGTTCAGTAAATAGGCAATGTTGAAGGTGTTTTATGGAAGAAAAGGTTAACTGGGTGCATATGTTTTGGGAGAGTAATGATCTGGCAGATTTTAAGAACTCCTTATAGAGCACCCTGTCAGAAATATTGGGTGAGCAAGTAGGTGTAAATAAGGAAATTATTCTTTTGAGCTGGGATAAAGGATCTGAACTGCCTAGACATGAAAAAGTCTTGCTAAGTTTAATTCTGTTAGCTGCCAAAAAAGCAATTGCTAGAAAATGGAAATCAAAGTCCAGAACAACTGCATTTGAGGTACTAAATATTATATCATTATATATTATATATAATATTATATTATATTATATTATATTATATTATATTATATTATATTATATTATATTATATTATATTAAATATTATAAAAGAGAATATCCTGAGGATAATCCCCCACTTATGTTCCTAAGCTCCACCAGGGATCAACCACAAGCGTACATCAAAGCACATCTTTACCCAAGCCACTATTCAAACTCTTGCCTTCTGGGCCATAGTCATGGCTTTATCCCTCTTTGCCACCAATGCAAGCACATAGGAGAGCTATACATTTGTTTCAATTAAGACCTTGTTTTAAGACTCTTTTTTAATTTCACAAAGTTATTCCAAGACAGCTGCTCTGGATGAAGGATAGAATAATGTGTGAATTCTTATCTTATGCAACAAGTTTCTCTAATCTATGAAGTGCACTATTGTGTGTAAAGTATGCTGGAACTGTTCCAAAATACATAGGTTCATAGGTTCATAGATTAGTACTAGGCTAATTGCCCTTGTGAGCCATTTTAAGCCTAGCCAATTATCCCCTGTGAGACTCAAACCCTGTACCTTATGTTTGTAAGGCAAACACCTTAACCATTAGGCCATCCTCCCAACCCCTTAGGCCATCCTCCCAACCCCAACAAGTATAGGGCCTTGAAGAAATTGATGTAACAAACAAAGTGCCAGATGTGTATACTTTTCTACTATTCAGAAATGGAAAGTTGCTACTGAAGTAACTCTAATGCTTGATCACAAGCTGACAAAGAAGAGGTAGTAGGATCTTTCTTATGAGATAAACAAGTGCCTTATATGTTGTGCCAGTCTTTTATAATGCAGGTGTCTATGAGTCTGTACATTGACTATAAGGCTCGAAAGTGTTGTGAGAAGTGTCATAAACTATATGCACATTCTGTTTTGAATCTGGAAACCTCATTATCTTTCTGCAGTTTAATTTGAGATAAAGAAATCTTTGCAGACCAGCTGAAGAGATCTCCAATAAAAGAATTGTTTCTACAAAGGAAATGTCTTCAAAAAAAGAACTAGAAAACCATGGGGAAGCAGGCTTTTGATCACACACTTGAGGCAGAGAACAATCTATATTCATTGATATAAAATTCTTCCTTATTGTTGGAAAAGATACAGAAAGGACTATTTCCCTTTCCTTTTAATATCCTTTTAATATGGTATGAATCTCTAAATTCCAGCCATAGGTTGTCACTGGTCTAATGAAGGTAATGATATGTTTCTATTGCAATATATTAGTTTCTTGTACTACATTAAATATTTTCTAGAAAAAAGTATTATAGTCAAATATTTGATGCATGGTAAAAGATTCAGGTTTGCTTAGTGAAGACATAACTTGACTCCACCACACCTAAAGGCTGTACATGTGCTAGGCTGCTCCACAATAGAAGTCAGTGGGGCTGATGCGACCGCAGATGATGTCAGCAGAGCTACCAAAATAGCTACTGGTATATACTTGTCTTCTGACATCACTTACAGTGAGAAAAATGTTTTCACTTTAGATGACATATGCATATCCATGTTTTCAAAAGTCATCTGAAAAAAAATCACCCTCCCCTCCAGCGGCAGTGGAACTAGAGGTTTTATGCAGTTTAAGTTCTTTGCTTATCTTCTTCGTACAGTCTCCTTTTTCCTTCTTATCTGTTTTTTTCTTTCCCATATGTTTGTATATGAAGGCTGCTGTACTGTGAGATTTATACAGTCATATGAAAACATGTATGGGAAATGCCTAACAGAAATTCACTGTGACAAAACTTTTCTCACAACTGACAGTTCTTGAGTACACATATATCACAACTGACAGTTCTTGAGTACACATATATCACAGCTGACAGTTCTTGAGTACACATACATCACAACTGACAGTTCTTGAGTGCACATACATCACAACTGACAGTTCTTGAGTGCACATACATCACAACCGACAGTTCTTGAATACACATACACTTTAAGCACATGTACTTAAGCCAGTACATAAACATAAAAATGTCCAAATGGATTTGCTATGTGACTAAACTACTGCCATGTGATCTGAATGAGTGCAGATAAGGCTTTGAGAAAGAAATTCGTGATGATCTTGTAGTAAGAGAAGTGCAGTTGTCATTTCCAGAACATATAAATGTAAGGGAGAGTTTCATTTGTAGTGTCAAAAGTTTTGTCCTTGAAGTATCATCCCACTTGTGAATGAATGCATTTCCTGTCAGAGTGACTAACAGAGGTTTGAGGATGAATGGTCTTCCCATCAGAAGGAGGCATGGAATCATCTACATGCCACATGCTGTTTACAGACATCTGACAGCTTTGTCATTATATCTAAGGCATCTTTGTACTGCAGTCACTGCACTCTGGGCATCCACTGCAGAACTCTCAAATGGTACCTGACATAAGTCACCACAGCAACTGCCACTGCCACCTAACACAGAGCACTGAAACACATACTGGTCACATGATGTTACTCTAGCTACAGGGGATGAACTGCTCATGATATCTTCTGAAGTCTTTCTACAAGGGAAGTCTTTTTATGGGGGGACCAGCCAGTAAAAATCAATACCTTCATCAGTGCTAGATGAAACTTAGAATGCTAATTGTGACCCTGAAATGTATGTAACAGTCCTCCCTCTGCTTGCCAATCATCCAGGTAAAAAAACACTTTGGTGCTGCCACAGCCTCAGGTTTGCTACTACTAGCTGTAGGCATTTCAAGGAACAGGGGTTGAGGCTAAGGTGAAATTTACCCTGTCTATACTTCCTTTGTTAATGGAAGCCACTCTGAGGTAAACAGGGAGAACTCATCTCTGATAACCTCTCTAGGGAAATAACCAGGAAGATAGTCAGCATTGCTCTGGCTTCACCTCTCCTGAAGTTACTGTGATACCTCCCTGAGGTTCCCCATGGTAACCGTGAAGGCACTGAGGTCCATGGCCTTTATGCCAATAATTTTATTGAGATCTACATGGGGAAGGTCACAGTGCCTCTACTGACTCATTTAGATTCTTGAAAAGGAGCTCTTTGGGGTTGCAACTTCACTCCCACAACTGTAAGGGACTGGCTATATTCATTGATGTCTGTAAAGTGTTCATCAGTGTCCCGTCCAAACAACACGAGTCTCTTATAGTGAATATCTTTAAGTATCACCTCTGTGATCTTAGTGAATGTAATAGGTTACACCCAAGACAGTCAGTAAATGGCAATGTTGGATTTTGCTGCCCTTGTAGCCCCTTCATTGGTATCATATGAAACATGCACCATAAGATGCCCCACTGTCATGTGCCAATACCACAAGCCAGTGCCCCACCCCAGGGGTATGTTCTCAACTTAAGAGCAAAAATAAATAAATAAAACACTTCCCTTTAATAACCCATTGTATTACCCATATTACAGTTCATCCCCGTTCCCGCCACCCAGCTAGCTCTTCCACTGAAGATAAAAAAAAAAAATAGAAGAGAAAGCAGTTCACTGTAAGAATCCAATGGCTACATTTACATCCATTCTCACCCTAGGTAAAAAACAAACACTTTACACTCAGGGCAATTGCCCATCCCACCCTAGCTATGCATCTGTTAGAAAGTCTTCTTCAAGCAGCCTTTATGTAGTCTGCCAGTAACATTCAACATTTTATCAGAAAGATTGTCCTCAAAGACAGCATGGAGCATGCGAGTACATGCCTTCCAGAGTGGTCCATAGCCCTGGACTCCTCATCAGCGAGATGGATTGAGGGAGCTTGAGAACTAGGTTTCCTGTTGTGAGCTGTTGATGAGACATTAACATCTGGATTTGGGATAACCAACTAAACGGAATATCCCTTGGGATGCGAGTGCTAACAGTGCAAATGTGGGAATATCTACTTAATCTAGTATTATGGTGTCTGAGTATTCCCCTTTCTGTTCAGAATAGCAATCAGTTAGTATATAGAAGTAGTGGGGAGTACTAGGCAAAACTCCTCAGACTGGGGGTGAAGCCTCCCTGCAAAAAAACAAATGAATGTTGTTACATTGAGTTTTATAATTCACTATTTTGTTTTTTTTTGTTTTGTTTGAATCACATTTTGTTTTTTTGTTTTGTTTGAATCACTATTTTGTTTTTTTGCTTTGCTTGAATCACATTTTGTTTTTCAGAATGATGTGACACACAAGCAGGTCTTGCACTTTTGATAGGAGGCTTGAGGAAATGACATCTTCTTCCTCTGCAGATAGCCCTTGGAAGCATATCTTAGGTCCTGCACAACAAAAGAAGGCAAAGTATCTGCAGTCCTCCACATCCTGGAAGTGAGCTCTAGGAACATACATGCCAGCACACTGCACAGCAGATGGAAATCACTCTGACTTTCTCTTGCAGTGTTGAGCCCTAAGAGTAGTAGAATTAGAAGACTCTGCCCCCTTCCACCTACACATGGCATTTGGAAATATATTCCAGGGTCCTGTTCAGCAGGAAAAGGAGTCTCCACAATTTAGACTGTACCTTTCTGTTTCCCTATGGGTGAACCCTCAGAAGTACTTCACAGGTACCTGTACAGCAGTAAAAAAGGAGAAGTCTCTGCCCTCCTCTTCCTCCTCTTGGAAGTATATCTCAGGGACCTATACAGCAAAAAGAGGGGACTCCACCCTCCTTCTGCAGGTGAGCCTTAGAAGCAGAACCCAAGGTTCTCTACAGCCAAAGAAGGGGAAGAAGTCTGTGTCTCCTACAGCAGAAGAAGGAGATATGTTTCCTCTCTTGAAGCTGATACCCAGAAAACACATGCCAGAGTTGTGAACAGCACAAGAAGGAAACTCTACCTGTCTCTTGCTCAGCCCCAGAAAGTATATTCCACAGTTCTGTATATTGATGTTGGATATGCTTCCCTCTCCCTCCAAAGTGCATTGCAACTGCAGATGGATGGGACTTTACCTTCCTCCTCCTGTTCTTGCATGTGAAACCCCTAGAAGTACATCCCAGGGCACTAAACAACAGAAAGCAGAGACTACACCCTCTTATCTGGTGAGTCCTTGGAAGTAAATCCCAGGGTCTTGCTAATTGGCAACCCCCACCTTGATCCCCTGCCTCAAGAGTGAGTAACTGAATGTCAGTTATTCACTTCATCCTGCTTGACCAGGTCACTACCTAGTCCTGGGTCATCTGCATCATAGGTAGGGCATTATTCCTGTACACTATGGAATCATGGCTTTATGGATTCATACGTTTTTTCTAAGCTTACAACCAAAGGAGACCACTGAGAAGCTCATCCACATCAGGCATCACTGGTGTGAGACTAACGATATCTCGCTTTAAGCAGTCCTTCTCCACATATCCATGGCGAAAATTTGTGATTACCCATCCAGTCATCCAGACTAGTTTTAAAGATTGTTATGGAAGTATTGTGTTTCAGAGGTAAGGGCACCCTATTCCAGAAATGGGGGTTATGTTGGTTTAGGTATCTACCACTTCATCTGCAGCTGATGATGTGGTAGCATAGGTTTAGTTCTCTATAAGAGTCATTTATTTTTACACTGGTTCTGTTTAGGTGAAGGAATTTGAAGAGTGATGTGTCATTCATAGCATAGCGGGATAAGCAGAGATCCCTTCCATAGATGTCTGCAAGATCCTGAGTAGAGGGACAGGGCTTTAGTCTATCAGACATTAATTTGTTTTGACCTGTCAGTATGGTGGACGTTATAAACTGCTATGAACTAGTACAAAGAAAATGTTCTAGAAGTTTTTGTCTTATGTGTGTTTCCAATTATCCAGTGTTTCAAAGTTACATTCAACTTCTCTTTTAACCCATGCGGCTTTTGAAGGCATCCGCAAAGTTAGGTAAGCAGAGAATAGAAGCAGATAGTCAGATCTTTTTTACATATCATATGCACCACACACACACACACACACACACACACACACACACGCACACACACGCACACACACGCACACACGCACACACGCACGCACACACACACACACACACACACACACACACACACACACACACACACACACACACACACACACACACACACACACACTAACACAAACACACAGAACTATAGATAATTCAGAGTCTCCAATCCACATACTGCATGTTTCTGGACTGTGGAAGAAAACTAAAATACCCGAATAAATCTCATGCAAACAGAGGGAGGGTGTGCAAACTCTGCACAGAAAGCATGGCAGACAATAACCAGTCAGAAATGCTCTTGCTGTGAGGTGTCAATGCTACTCACTACACAAGTGCAATGCCCCTCATGGACCCTCTATATACAGTAAGGTCAGTTTCAGCTCATTTCGGCACTCCTCAGAAAGTCATAAACTCCATTTCCCCCTCATTAAATGACCCCTGGAAAAATAAAATTCCCCTATTGATATTACAGGTACTCAGAAATATACCTAGGTGCACATCTCTCCTTTACTCATCACACTGAATTCACAACTTCCAAAGTTCTTGATTATCTAAAATATGCAGATACAATTACAAATCATCTTACTAAAGAAGCCAGGCTAGTCAAAGTAAAAACAAAAAACTTCACATCCCGAAACTCAAACATGGCTTAGCACTGACTGCATTAATAACAACTAAATAGCAAAGCCCCCTCCCCAAGAAAAGCACATTCTTTTTCTTAGCCTTTCATATATTCATACTCAGTCTGCCATTTGCTTACTTTAGAAAACAACATTTCCAGTAACTGAAGGAGCCACTTACTTGTTTGCAGGTAATCTATACTATCTTTATAAAAACCTTTGTCTAACTTTAGATTCTAAACTTAACACAAATGAAACCCCGTTATTCCCCAGGAAATTACCTCCTTGGACCATCAAACTTACTTGAGAACTTAGTTTATAATTAACATTATGGAGCAATCTGTCTCTAAACTCAGCCTGGTATGTGGAAATCCATATTTGTAAATATACCCAATGAACCTTACATTACCTCCTTTCAAAACTTCTAGTTCCTGAAATTTCTAGCAAATGCAACTTTTTTGTCATAATCCATGCTGACCTTCTTTTTGAACCTTTACCTCTACTCCTTTCACTGTCTGCGTATACATTTACTTGAACTGCTTTGACCTATCACTTATCATTTATAAGTACTTCTCATATAATTACAGTAAACATTCTCTGTACTTAGCCATGTCACTGTTAACTATTCTACGGTGTAACAACTGGGCCTAAGTGCTTCAGTTATGTTGATTGATGTAATCAAAACTGGGTATGGGTATTTGTGATAGTGGGTTAAGTACCTGTCCTACTCCGACCTACACCAGAGACCCATGTTAACAGTGGGAAAGGTGTATGTGCTCCTATTGGAAAGTATGTGCCTGCCATAAAGCACTGTAGCCCTGGCTCAATAAGTGGCTGGCTGGTCAGTATCCAGTTGCCCATCTTGTGTTACCTGGGATTGCTCTGTTGAGTGAAAGCTGGACATAAAACTAATCAGTATGCTGAACATGAACTAACGATTCCTATACTCAATGTATGTTCACGGACAAGAAGCAGCTTGGAAGTGGATGACATGATGATAAGAAGGAAGTTGGACATCCTCTGTATCCAGGAGACAAGATGGAAGAGCAGTACAACAAAGACACTAGACCTGGGATCCACAGTCTACTACTCAGGAGGAGGACAAACTAGAAATTGTGTGGGAATTGTGTTAAGAGAGAAGCTTCAGTAGACAGTGAGGGATGTCATCAGAATTACTGATAATCTCAGCCTATGCCCCCCAGCAGGGTTGTGATAGTGAAGAAAAAAATGCATTCAGAGAGCAGTTTCAGGACTTAATAAATAAAGCAGGACAACATGAGTTGGTGTTGATACTGAGATCCTGAATGCAAATAAAGGGACAGACAGAACAGAATATGAAGACTGCCTAGGTCCACACAGGTGGGGCAATAAGAATAAAGGAGAGGCCATTCTAGACTTCTGTGTGGCAAATGGTTTGATATTGGCCAATACATGTTCCAGCAAAAAAGGCAGTCACAAGATCACATACAAGAGTGAACAACATGCAACTCAGGTGCATTTCTTCCTAGTATGGAAAGATCACTGGGGTAGAATCAGTGATTGCAAAGTCATCCCCAGTGAAACAATCAGCCCACAACATAAACCATTGGTTACCACAATCATTTGCAAGCAGTGGACAGAGTAGGCTCTAATGTGAACAGAGACTAGGCTGAAAACCTGGAAGCTGATTAGCGAGAAAGCATGAGGGTTCAAGGAAATACTCAGAGCTGTAGCACCTCAGGAAGAAGAGTAAATAAATGGAGGTGAAGAAGAAGAATGGTATCACCTCCAAACAGCATGTGCTAGGGCTGCAGAACAATACAAAGCCAAGCCAGGTATGGAAATATGGTACATAAGGAAAGCTGGTGGTGGAATGCAGAAGTCTGGGAAGTTATCAAAAGAAAGAAGGAGTGCAGGAAAAAGTGGGAGATAGAAAAGACGGACCAGACTAAGAAGGAATAGCGGCTGGCTAACAAACAGGCTAAGAGAGGAGTTGCAATAGAAAAGAACAAGGCATCAGACACACTCTATTAGCAAATGGAAAGTGACTTGATAGATGGCACAAATCAACTTACATGGCAAAGACAGAAAGATAAAGAAGATAGTCAGACACCCTTCATAATGGATACCAGCAACAACCTACTCACCATTCCTTGGGAAATCAAAAATAAGTGAAAGGAGTACTTCCAGCAGCTTCTAAATGAAGAAAATTCTACAAAAGCTGTACTGCTTCAGTCACAGCCTAAGATGACCAGTGAAGAGGAGCCCACCGTAGGTAGAAAAAGTAAGAACAGCAGTAAGGAAAACAAGTGAGGGAAAGCAGCAGGCTGAGATAAGCTCACAATAGATATGATCAAGATATTGGGTGAGATAGGAGAGAAATGGCTTCTGAGGGTACTCATAGCAGTATATAGAGAAAAGTATATCCAAGATGAATGGAGAATAACCATTCTAGTGCCAGTGTTCAAGAACAAAGGGGACATTCACAACAGAGGGTAGTGCAGAGGTGTCAAACTCCTGTCACACTGCGTGAAAGTTCTGGAGAGGGTGAGTGATACATGAATTTGCAGGGTAGTAGAAAGTAAGATGGAGATAAGCAGTTCAGATTCAGGTGAGGATGCAGCAAAACAGACCAGAGGTTTGCAGACAGATAGTTGAGAAGAAGCTAGAGATGAAGAAAGAGTCCAACTGGGCATTCTTAGACTTAGAGAAAGCATATAACAAGGTCCCAGTAAAGTTGATTTGGCAGTCCTGTGCTGGTTCAAAGTCCCAGAAACATTGTTAGAATTCATGTAGGCTATGTACAAGAACCCAATGGCTCAAGTACGAACAGTGTTCAGTCTTACAGAGGGTTTCCTAGTGGGAGTGGGTGTGCATCAGGGTTCAGCTCTGAGCCCACTGCTGTTCATAATGGTGCTGGACTACATTAGCAAACAGGTCAGAGGGTCAGATTAACAACGTTGCTGTATG
Organism: Protopterus annectens; assembly: GCF_019279795.1. Classification (NCBI taxonomy): domain Eukaryota; kingdom Metazoa; phylum Chordata; order Ceratodontiformes; family Protopteridae; genus Protopterus; species Protopterus annectens. The sequence continues at coordinate 904,894,893 of NC_056746.1, forward strand.
CAGGCAATGTGGCTTTACAGGCAGACACTGAGCTAGAACTTCAGCAAAGGATAGTGGAATGGAATGCAAAACTGAAGGCACATTGGATGAAACTGAGTATAGATAAGACAGTTGCAACACCAGCAAATGGAGGAAATCAGAAACCTATGAGAAAGGAGATATAAGGAAACATAGTGGAATATTGTAACAGATTCAAGTACCTGGGATAGTTGGGTGAGAAGAAGGAAAGTCTGAATGAAGAGGTCAAAGCTAGAATCAGAGGGGCCACAGTCAACTGGCACAGCATGTCAGGGGTAGTGTATGAGAGAAGAATGCCAAAGAAGTTGAACATTAAGGTATACAATACTGTATGGTACAGAAACCTGGGCAGTAAAGGCAGAGGAGCTGAGAAAGCTAGAAGTGATGGACAGGAAGTGCCTGAGACTGGTAACAGGATGCACACTATGGGACAGATGAAGCAATAATGACATCAGAGAAGAAGCCATAGTAGCTTCAATTGCAGAAGTTAGAAGAGAACAGATTACGGTGGTTTGGACACGTGCAGAAAAGAAGAGGATGATCTGGTGAAGATTTGGGACAGACAGGAAAAAGCAAGAGGAAATGAGGGCATCCACCAAAGAGATGGATGGATGGATGCATGGACTGTGTCAGAGAATACCTGTGACAGTCAGGTGTGACTGGCAAAGAAAGTAGGAGAGTGGCACAGAACTGAGAGAGAGATGGTGACAATTGACATGACACCCCATCCCCATGTAGAAAATGGGAAAAAGAGGGGGGATGATAATGATGATGATTCTCTGTACTTCATCTCTGTGTATTAAGTTTATTAACTTCTGGTGATGACTATATGGGTTCTCAAAAGGGTAAATACATACAACTACATCTGTACACATCTGCAAAAGTGTACGTATTTGTATTGTACATATTTCTACCTTTAAGTTTTACTAGCATTAAATAAATATTTTCCATTATCAAACATTATGCATTCCTTTATGCTTTTTCATTATACTGAATTAGCACACTCTGGGTTATCACTGGCCACCTATTTCTGAGTCTACCAGGACACGCTATAGAAATGCTGGAAAGTAAAATCTTTTTCTTCTGTCTCCTTTCCCATTCCACCTTCGCAATGAAAAAAAAAGCATCATTGTGAATGCTCCAAATGTTTTTGGCTGGTCTCCCTTCCTGCCATGTCAGACTTCAGCATGAATGTGGGTTGCCAACCTGCCTTACTATCTCCAGCTGCTCAGCATGGCCGAGGCAGAACAGTCTCTTAAAAAGAACAATACTGAATCAAATAATGAGTATTTTCCTCCAGAGCCTGTGACTACAACTCAGAATGCAAAGAAATTTGAATATATGGTAGACAAAGCCCATCTGAACTTGAAAACAAATTACAGCTGAAAGCTAAGGAATAATTGACATAATCATTTGTGGGGATCATGCAGAGAACAAGTACATTGCCGTCCAACCTGGCAATGATGGCAAGTCACACACTCAGAGTCAGTCTGTAAACATATCTTCTGCTGAGAACATATGGTGAAAATGCTAATGAGTTTTCCAAGTTGTGATCTCCATCAAAATGTAAAGTGCATGCACTTGTTTTAATATCTAATTCAATAAAAGTTAGGGGAGGTATAGTTTCTATCTTCCGCTGCAGATTATTGAAATAGACTTTCTGCTACTGTATCACAGACAATACAGATTAAATGTAATTTCTGATGCAGCTATTATAGCATACTGGATGCAAAGAGATATGAATGTTATGCAAATGTGGGTACAGTTTGTGAGAAATAGCAATGAAAATTACGGAATCCAAATTTCCATTGCTCATGGCTCAGTGTACTACATTCATTGTGTTCTAGTCAATAAATATCTGCCTCTCATGGATCCTCTATTTGCTGCCATACCTGAGCCACCTCTGTCTCTGTGATACTTGAGTACTTCTTCACCCTAAGCAATGGCCTCCTGTTTTACCTGATAACCAGTTGTAGCCTCAGGAGCACACATCCTCCGTTAATGACAGAGGTACATTGTAACCATTCATAAGTGGTTCAGGGGGTCACCAGAGTGCAGACCGTTCTGTTTCTTGGAACTTTCCTACTGTAATGGACCAGTGATTATCATATCATTTAGACACAGAGGAGGCACAGCTTTTAAACACTTTTCTAAGAGAGCAAGCAATATGTATGTTATGGTGCTATATTTTAATTCATTTATTCTGAAATGGATTTCATCTTAAAAAATTCTTCACTATGGGCACTCTGTGATGGGCAACAAACCACTGCTACATCCTTCACTTCCCTCATCCATTAAGGAGTGACATGGCCGAACACAGAATCATCAGTCCCTTCCCAGCAAGCTCTGCAGCTGCCAGTGTAAATCACTACTGCAGCTATGCAGATCTATCTGCAGTATCGGCAGCACTTCAGCCCATTTGTGTGTTTACACTTTTGGTAGCCAGGCCCATTTACTGGATGCCTTCAGTTGTGATCTGTGCTATACAAAAGTCATGAGCATATGTGATCAGCTCAAAGTACATCAACAAGGCAGAAATGCACAAATGTGTGGACACAATAACAGTATATAATATACAAAGATACTCATGAATAAGTAGGTAGATAAACAAAACAATGTAGTCTGCAACATAAAATAAGTAAACTTAAGTAAGTAAGAAAGTTTTTATAATTCCCCAAGTCTGATATACTATTTACTCAACGGTGACATTCATTAAAAATTAGTGACAGATACATGCCCTTAATGAATCAGCAGTGAGCAGCTCCGTTAAATGGCAAGTCAGAATACTACAGAACCTTTGGCATTGAACAGCTCCATTAAGTGACGTCAGAATACTACAGAACCTTTGGCTTTGAGCAGCTCCATTAAGTGACAAGTCAGAATACTGCAGAACCTTTGGCTATGAGCAGCTATTGTCAGTTAAGTGACAAGTCAGAATACTACAGTACCTTTGGCTTTGAACAGGTCTGTTAAGTGACAAGTCAGTATACTGTAGAACCTTTGGTGTTGAACAGCTCCATTAAGTGACAAGTCAGAATACTACAGAACCTTTGGCTTTGAGCAGCTCCGTTAAGTGACAAGTCAGAATACTACAGAACCTTTGGCTTTGAGCAGCTCCGTTAAGTGACAAGTCAGAATACTACAGAACCTTTGGCTTTGAGCAGCTCTGTTAAGTGACAAGTCAGAATACTACAGAACCTTTGGCTTTGAGCAGCTCCGTTAAGTGACAAGTCAGAATACTACAGAACCTTTGGCTTTGAGCAGCTCCGTTAAGTGACAAGTCAGAATACTACAGAACCTTTGGCATTGAGCAACTCTGTTAAGTGACAAGTGAGAATACTACAGAACCTTTGGCTTTGAGCAGCTCCGTTAAGTGACAAGTCAGAATACTACAGAACCTTTGGCTTTGAGCAGCTCTGTTAAGTGACAAGTCAGAATACTACAGAACCCAGGAGCGGCCTTAGGTCAACTGGTGCCCTAGGCAAAAGGGCTCCATGGTGCCCCCCACCACATCACCCAGTGCCCCCATCCTGGCCTACCTGCACCAAATAAATACTGGAAAAGTGCCCCTGCTAGAGTGGCGCCCTGGGCGGCTGCCTAGTTGGCCTATGCCTAAGGCTGGCTATGACAGAACCTTTGGCTTTGAGCAGCTCCATTAAGTGACAAGTCAGAATACTACAGAACCTTTGGCACAGAACAGCTCTGTTAAGTGACAAGTCAGAATACTACAGAACCTTTGGCTTTGAGCAGCTCTGTTAAGTGACAAGTCAGAATATTACAGAACCTTTGGCTTTGAGCAGCTCCGTTAAGTGACAAGTCAGAATACTTCAGAACCTTTGGCTTTGAGCAGCTCCGTTAAGTGACAAGTCAGAATACTACAGAACCTTTGGCTTTGAGCAGCTCCATTAAATACTAAGTCAGAATACTACAGAACCTTTGGCACAGAACAGTTCTGTTAAGTGACAAGTCAGAATACTATAGAACCTTTGGCGTTGAACAAAAAGGCTCTTTAATGCCATGCAAGTTTGCCGTCAGGGCTGTTATTAGCATATGGTCTTATTCCTGCCTTCAGATCCTGCATGCAAAGGGGAGAACAGAGAAGGTTACAGCAAACTGCATATGTGATTTGACAGAGGGTATAAACGAAAGCCAGAACTACTATTTGACTAGCTTACCTGCGGTTTACAATCCAAAAGGAATAGACAAAAAAGCCAGTACTGCTCTGCAAGTTGTTTTGCAGTCTGTCTTGCTGTATGCAAAAATGAGTGCATATTAAAAGCCAAACATGCAAATCCCTCTGGGTTACTCAATCTGCATTGCAGTGATCTTTGAAGACTCACCCAGAACAGAAAATTATTGATGGCACATCACTATGCACCTTGAATGACAACAGAAAACACTTGGTACCCGACAGTATGCAAAGGACTGCTTAACACTGTACAGAGTGAAGAACACCTGTAGCTCATGCAATGATCATGTAGCTCAGGTCAAAATACAAAGGTCACAACCCATGTCTCAGAGACACTCTTACAGACTACTTTCATGTCATCTGCCAGATCTATAGTTAAGTCTGGGAGTTCAGCCCTCACCCTATTCAGAAACAACTATGGATGACATAAAATTCAGGATAAACCAATGAAGGTGCTATGAATATGTTATGAAAACAAAAGGCTTTGATAGATGATTTACAACACAGATAATCTCTGAGCTGATGTTCTGTAACAAGTATACCAAAATACGGGTTCTAAACTTGTTTTGGGTGCTCAGCATACAGCTTTTCAAGATTCTGTGCTTGAATTGTTGTTTGGAGCTTTTTTCTTGTGTTTGTTAACTGTGGGAAAGATTTCTGTAAAACACTTATTGTGGAGAGAACAAGAAGACACTTGAGGAATGTGCATGTTGCACCCTCAAATACCCATTCCAAATCCGATATTAAAGGCACTAAATAGGCTTCACTTGTAGATTTATGTTGACTCACCAAAGGAAATTTCAGCAAGTGGCAATATTGCAAAATGGATCACTGAAAAATACTTTCAGCAAACTTCAAAGCATGCTGTTTTTTTTTTTTTTTTGAGTGGAAAAGCTTCCATGTACCGCCTAGGTGGCATTTCCCCATAACTACCATTCTTGAATATAACGTTCACAGTTGCACAACAGTAAAGAAAAGTACAAACTCCATTGTGGATTAAAGTAGTTTTCAGCAAATTACTTTCTGTTATCATCACTCATTGAAAAGTCTTTGTATGCCTTTCATTGTCCCTCACATGTCAGGAGTGCTTTTGGAATGAAAGGGCACTGGTACTGTATATGGAGAACAAAGTGAAACTATGCTGCACTTAGGAACTCAAGGACTGAATGTGGAAAGAAGTAACTGCCTTTCTGAAATCATGACAAATTTTACATATCAGCATATGTATAAGTCCAAATACTGCACCTAAGCATTACACAGGTGCTCCTTCCTCATCCTCCACGTACCTATTGCTAAGCTCCACTGAATACTCAACATAAAAGCAAGTAGTGGGAAGGGGCTGTCTATCTACTAATCTTCCCAGCTGTTGCTGATGACCTAAAATAGCAATGCACCCCAAAGCCCCACCAATGCAACCCCCCCCCCACCCATTACAGCCTTCCAGGAGTCCAAATCTGATTTAAAATCTCCAGCTGACATGCAGATCTTGTAACTTATTCCACTTTTTAACTACTCTCTCTCTCTCTCTCTCTCTCTCTCTCTCTCTAGAAAATTATATTCAAACATACAGATTAAGCTGTCTCCCTTTATCTGGTAGTCATGCCCCCCCTTGCCTCCTCCTTCTTGCCCTATCCCTCTTTTCTAGTGTTATCCCATCACACGGATTCACTTCAGAATCTCGAACTTCTAAAATCTCGAACTTCATATGATCAAGACAATATGATCGAGGTTTCAGAAGCTCGAAATTCTGAAACAAATCCAAAAAAAAAACAACAAATAAAATGTTTCTACAGTGGGGAAGCCCCCCTGCAAACCCCCACACCTGCTACTTAAATATAGCAGAGGCCCTTAACTGTAACCTGCCCAAGCAACAAAGACCTCTGAAGCTGAAACGCAAACAAACACCAATCACAACCAATGTGTCACATAGTTCACAACACCAGTGTGCCACCCAGCAACAGCCCCTAAGGCAAGACAATGTACCTAACACTTTAGTCATAGGTGACTCTATAGTCCGGCACACTGATGTCCCTCTCACCAGGTTGAATAAGGAGAAAATTACAGTCAGCTGCCTGTCGGGTGCCAGGATCCGCCACATAATGCATGCACTCAAGTCACTCCACAAGTACAAATATGACTCTGTCATTGTCCATGTTGGAGTGAATGACTTGAGATGTACCTCCCTGGACTACATGAAAAGAGACATGGAAGAGCTCTCGGATAATGTGGCCCAGGCAGGTATGACCCTAGCCCTGAGTAGCATCCTGCCTTCGCCCAGAATGATACCACAATATAAGGATAAAATGATTGACTTCAACAATTGGCTAAGCTTATGGTGTCATTCAAAGGGGATCCAGTATCTGTCTGCCTGGGATGACATGATTGACAGACCACGATGCTTTGCCAGAGATGGTCTGCACCTGTCGACCCTGGGATTCAGGTTACTGGCTAAGGCTCTTGCCACCCCTATAGTGCCTTTTTTAGGCAAACTTCAAAGGACAAAACCACCACCGTAACAGGTACAAGCATGCAAAATCTGAAGGTAATGCTACTTAATGCTAGAAGTCTAAACCTCAAAATGCACTCTCTCGAGGCACTCCTAAAAATGGAGAACATCGATATCTGTGCAGTAACTGAGACCTGGTTCAAGGCTCCAGAGAGCACCCCTGCAATACCAGGCTACAACTCTTACCACACTTTTCGGCCACCAAACCAGGACTGAAACACTAAAGGTGGAGGAGTGTCAATATTCACCAAGGATTTTCACACCACCAGGCTAGTTGGCCAACACAATGTGTCTGAAATTCTCCAGGTGCAACTAATACTAGGTAAGACTGCAATCCAAATTGTAACTTGCTACAGATCCCCCACCATACCCCAAGATTCTCACTACACCTTTCTAAACATACTGGAAAATATTAAGATAGAACCAAACACCCTAATACTGGGTGATTTTAACTACCCTGCCATTAACTGGGAAAACTACTCATGTCCCAACACCTTTGCGCAACGGTTCTTGGAATTCATAAATTCCAACACCCTGGATCAACTAATCCATAGTCCCACCAGGGGCTCCAATATCCTAGACCTGGTCATTGCCAACATGGGAAATCAATGCTCCATACCTATGGTCACCCCCTCGTTAGTCAGCGCTGACCATAAACTAATCACCCTTAACATCCACATTCCACCCCCACCCCCAGTAAAGAAACCACCATAAAAAACTTCTCCAAAGCCAACTTCATGCTACTCAAGTCAGAAGTGACAAACTTCATGACACCCATGCAGACGGGAACTGAAAGTTCAACTGCTGAATCCTACACTAAGGCACTGTACGAGCACATCCACTCATGCATGAATCGTGCCATCCCAAATAGAACCAAAATGCTCTCATCCAAAAAAAGGAAGCCAATCTGGTGGTCCCCTGCCATAAACAAACTTTACAACAAAAGGAAGAAACTTTTGCAGAAAAGAGGAAAATCCCAGGATGCAAAAAACTCCCTTACTAGCCTCAGTAAGAAACTGAGATGCCTCATAAAATCCTCCAAAGCTAGTTACGAAAATAAAATTGCCAAAGATTCCAAAGACAACCACAAAGCATTCTATAACTATGTCAAGAATCTAAATGGCAATGCTCAGATCTGCTCTGAGCTAAAACAGAATGGCATTAAATATACTGATCTGAAGGATATTGCCAATATCCTGGCAGATCGATTCAGTGCCAACTTCACCCCCCTCTCACCACCTAAATGGCCCATCTCAATACCGGAAGATTGCCAAATTCCAGTAATAACGGCCACACAGGTACAAAACGCACTCTCTAAAGGCAAGAATACAGCATCCATGGGACCAGATGACATCCCGGGCTGTGTACTACATGAACTACAATATGAACTGGCACCTCACCTAAGTGTCATGTTTAATCATAGCCTCACCTCAGGTTTCATGCCCACTGAGTGGCGCAGAGCTACAGTTATCCCAATCTACAAGGGGGGATCCACCTTGGATCCCGGAAACTACCGTCCCATCAGTCTGACAAGCCTTATCTGCAAGGCCATGGAGCATATTATCATGGAACTTATAAACAAAGACATTGGCAACCTTCAAACACTGGACCCCACCCAGTTTGGGTTTGTGAAGGGCCGATCTTGTCTCCTGAACCTGATTGACTTCTTTGTATCAGTCTCCAGAGCCATGGACAAGGGTAAGGTGGTCCACACAGCCTATCTAGACCTTGCCAAGGCCTTTGACACCATCACCCACTCTGGAATCATAGATAAACTTACTAAGTTGGGCATTAATCCCTATGTCACCCAATGGGTTGCTAAATGGCTTACTGATAGAACCCACACTGTAAAAGTAGCCAACGCCAAATCCTGCTCCAGACAAGTGACAAGTGGAGTACCTCAGGGTTCAGTTCTGGGGCCGCTCTTGTTTGGCATCTACTTCTCTGAAGTACAGGTCAACACTAAGGGACTCTGGCTAACAAAGTTTGCAGATGACTGCAAACTGGGAGCCATTATTGAATCCCCAAATGATGTGGATACTCTACAAAAGGGCCTTACAGAAACAGATACTTGGTGCCAGAGCCATGGGCTCAAGCTCTATGCCAAGAAATATATTGTTATCCCCTTTGGGAAAAAACATGTATCCATGAATTACCATATAGGTGGCAGTACACTAAACACAGAAAGTGTGATAAGAGACTTAGGGACACAGGTGGACAGTGGTCTCACCTTCAATAACCACATCGCCACAACAGTCAGGAAATCCTTCTATGTGGCACACCTCATCATGAAGGGCTTTTCATCCAGAAAAAAGGAGGTCATTGTCCCACTGTACTCATCCCTCATTAGACCCATTATAGAATACAACGCCCCATTTGGTATGTACCTCTCAAGACATCTGCAACAACTAGAAAGGCCTCAGAAATACCTCACTAAAAGAATCACAGGCCTAAAGCAGATGCCCTACGCTGACCGCCTTAAAAACTCCAGCTATACTCTGTCACATATCGTCTACTCAGAGGCGATCTCTGCTTAACATACAAGGCCATGTCAAACCCAGAGCTGTTGGACATGCTACACTTAAAGAAATCCCAATCCCTCAGAGCTACACGCTCCAGGGATCTAAACCTTGTCATCACAATAAACAAAACATGCTGGAGGGATAGGTTCCTGACCCAGAGACTCCCCAGACTCTGGAATAGATTGCCCATACATGTCAAGCAGAGTGCCTCTTTGGACCTCTTCAAGAGGAACCTTGACGAGTGGATGGGAGAAAGGAAATTCACCCCAGGGATCATGTCAGTCGCCCTGCTAGACAGGGGTCCAGGAAAGTAAATAATGTGGGAAGAAATAGCCAGGGAATTGTTATGGCTAGGCTTGTATAGGCCCTAGGGCTGATAGCCTAGTACCAACCTATGAACCTATGAACCTATACCAACTCCGAGCTTGCACTACAGCGAGGAAAAGGGAAATCTCCCATTTCGCGCTGTATGCAGATCTCCATTCAGAATATCGAAATTCTGAAACCTCGATCATATGGTCTCAACCATATGAGGTTTGAGATTTCAGAAATTCGACATTCTGAAGGGAACCCTCCATCACAAATACATACTCTTATGGAATGCACTCAGAAAATCAAGCACTTTGGGTAAGTAATAAGGGACTAAAAATAAGTTGGGACATGCTTAAAATAATTCCTCCCTGAAAAATGACTACCAAACAAAAAAAATAATCCAAAACCAAACACAAGTAGGTTTCTGGAACTGGTTGAAACAAAATCCATTAAAAGAAGAACAACCAGCTAGTCAGCTAGTCAGCCGATCACAGGAGCTGACTAGCTGGTTGTTCTTCTATTAAAAAAAATAATAATAATGCCATTTCATAAGTGCTATAACATAGGGTCTATATTAGATCATCGAAACGGCAGAATTTAGAATGATCTAATATCGAACCCAATATTGTGAATGCTGAAAACAGCGAAGCTGCACAAAACTGAATTCTTTCCTAGGGAAAGAATTTTGTTGGCCGTTGTTGTGGCTTCGCTGTTTTCAGCGATGCGGTGGAAAGTTACGGGTTGGGTTAAGGTAAGTGTATGATTATTGTGCGGATGTTCGGGTTAGGGTGCGGGTTGAGTGAGTTAGGGTTAGGGCGGGGGTCAGATAAGTGTGCGATTGTGACAGAATTTGGGGTTAGGGACGGGTTAAGTGAGTTAGGGTTAGGGCGTGGGTGAGGTGAGTGTGCCATAGTGAGAATTTGGGGTTAGGGGTGGGTTAACTGAGTTATGGTTAGGGTGCGGGTGAGGTGAGTGTGCGATAGTGACAGACCTTAGGGTTAGGGTCTGGGTTAAGGTAAGTGGATAGATAGTAGTGTATGTGCAGTGTAGTGTAGGGTTAGATGTAACTTTTAAATGTATGTGTGTGGATTGCTACTTTTTAGTGTGCTTGTGGTGTGTGTGTGTGTTTCTTGGAACAGCAAATTTTTTTCCTGGGAAAAAAAATTTGCTGTTTTGAGGTTTTGGTATTGTTAGGGTTTGGGTTTTGCAGTTCGACATTACGGCATTCGATAATGAGCCATTTCGATGGTCTGATATAGACCCATAACATATGCTTCATTGTGAGCTGAATAGATATTAGTGTGCGTCCAGGCATATAAGGCACTCTGTTTGCTGGACTTGTGCCTCACGCTAGTCAGTATGTGGTAATAATATCTGTTTAGCATCTGTTAGTGTTTAATATCATTTCTATCTTGTCTCTTATTTAAAAGTTTCAACTGTATATGCAGAAGATAGAGCACCAGTAGAACACTGCACCTGTCCACATACTGTACCTAAGCACTATACAGGTGCTCCTCGCTTATCCTCCAAGCAATAGGCAGCAGAAAGGGACTTTATTTCCTAATCTTATAGCTTGCATTTTTCTACTTGTATTCCACCTTAGAAGAACTCCTTATTAAGTAACTTTTCCAGTGAAAAATGGTTGCACTCCCATAGCATCTCCACTTATATCATCTTCTGTTTCACCACTATCCTAGTTACCTTATTCTGCCCCCCCTCCAGTTCTGTGATTCCCCTTCCCTATAATACCTCCAGAAATGCACAAATAAAAGCAACTGATGGAATGAAAAAGGAAAGTTTTGGAGTGATTTTGAGTTAATACTTCTGCTAGTAACTGTCCTTCTGAATTATTTAAAGCTGCCTTTTGGCAAATAATGATTGTAGGTCACAAACTATTATAAATATTTCTGATCCAGCCTCAGATGGTGCATTGCAATACTTGGCACAATGGCACAAGGTACAAACAGAACTTGAAAGCAATTAACAGCAATTTGAATGAAAATGGACTCTGAGAATGTTACTTTTTTCACTTGTAATTTGGATGTTGATAACATGCCGGTGCTAATAGTCACATGTGTGTTTTGTTGCTTGTATTCCACCTTACAAGAATTTCTTATTAAGTAACGTTTAATTATATCAAGTTTTGAATTGCATTATTTATGTACTTATTATTTTTGTTAACTGAGTAAGTGAACTGGTGCCAATAACATGACCAGTTTTGGCCATGACCTAGGCCGTCAGGCAAATGACATATATGCATAGTAAATACTGAGTTAAAAATCAGTTATGCACATGATGCAATATATAAACAAGGTAGAATTTAGATCATATAATGGACTATATAAGCATGGTATAATCTAGTTTACAGAGAGACATAGGGAACAGTATTTTACAGTAAGAAAGAAACAAATAATTGTTTTATAGATTTAACAGTGAAGGACGTTGTGAAAAACCGAGGGGCTGCCAGCCCAGCCAGATAGAATTTTGTAAATAATTCTATGTCATTTGTAAATATTAATGTAATCCACAGGCTTTTTCTACAAATGTAAAGAGAACTATATGTTAGGATTAATCTATATGTTGTACTGAGCTTCAAAAATGTAACCACAGTGCACTCTGCTGGAAGAAAGCTGATAAGTCAAGCATTATATGACTGTTTGATCTCAAGCTCAGAGACAGGATTTCTGGGCCAGGAAATTCTTTCTATTGTCATTATTTAAGAGATAATTACTAGATTTTACATGTAGAATGTCTTTTATTGCTGTGGCTTCTTGCAGGTGCAAATTAAAAAAAAAGAACTATAAATTTTGAGTTTCTGTAAGCCTACGAAACTAAATCACAACTGTTAAGAATAATGTAATCTGAAATGACTCAGCAGTAATGTGTTATCAATTTAAGACTTTCTCAGAGCAAAAGATAGAGCATTTTGGATTTTGTCTGAACCTGAACACATCAACTCACCAGCACTCTGCCTTTGCTCTGTGAGTAAGATATTTATTTAGAACAGTGATTTCTCTTAGAGATAGACAGAAATAGCCAGATTAGTCTAGCTGTTTTCTATATTTATGTCAGACTATTTTACAGTATTATTTTAAAGCATTTTTCTGTGATTTCTGAACTCTTTGATATCATTGTGTTGAAGTAATAAGTATTGCCTGGTGTTTTTATTATTTATTATTAAATATTTTTAAACCTTCAACTTTGGCTGTTTTGTGCAGATATAATTTAAGTTCTCGATGTCTTGCATGTATTTAGTGATACTGTACTAAGCCACTCCAGAATAGTCTTAGCCCTGGGTTACAGTCACTATTTGGATAACAGTAATATTACACAGTGAAATTGGTCACCCTTTGGGAAGGGCCTTATTGGTAGCTGATAAGAGTAGTTGGTGGCAGTGATTACTACCTTATAGCCCGGCAGGAGGGGGCATAGCTGGAGAACCTGTGCCAGCCTTCCCTAGGAGTGTTTGTGTGCTTGTATATAAACCAAATCTCAAATTGTGTGTGTGTGTCAGCTACTTGGGCAGTGACACGAAGCACTGGTTGAACAGAGAGGGTGCTGGAGGTTTTGGCTTGACCACTAGGCTAAGATCTGTACACTATAGCTGTGCCAGAGGGGAGTCTTATTGGGGATCTGGAGAGAAAGGGAGAAACCAGCCCCACTCTGACTGTGATCTCTGTGTACTCTTAAGGGAAATTGTACTTTACTGTGTGTGTACTTGTTATCCTTCCCAATGTGCATGCCACTCACTGGTGCTAGTGGTGAGGATTGAGGCTCCTTGATTACTGGGCCAGTGCATGGGTGTCACAACTACCATATAATATTGATGTGTGTACAACATTTTTATGATATCGATACATAGCAAATCATTGGTGTATACTAGGATAATGACCACTAGAGCCTTATAAGCCAAGCCATGAAATGCAAATGTGAACCACAAATTTGATTTATATAAGGGGCAATTTACTAATTATCTCTGTCCATTAGAGACGTAGGAACCAGACTGGGGATGAATTTCTGATTACACATCCATTGGTCTAAGTTCCACTTAAGTAGGGATAGGAAGGAACTCTGCTTTACTTGGATGGAGACCCTGTTCCACAGAATGAGAATTCCCTAAGAAACATATCTGTCTCTCCAATATGTCATATTTATGTCACAAGCAAAATTTAGGTCTTCTAATCTAGTAGTTCACATGCTGTTTGTTTTGAGGAATAACAAAAGGTTCATCAAAACAGGGTCTTTGGATGCTTTGCACGACAGGCAAAGATGCCCTCTCAGAAAGATAGCAAATAAAGAGATAGGGCTTTGAAACGATCAGCGTAGGACATTGTGTTTATTCCATGTGTGTGTGTGAGTGTGTGTGTGTGTGTGTGTGTGTGTGTGTGTGTGTGTGTGTGTGTGTGTGTGTGTGTGTGTGTGTGTGTGTGTGTGTGTGTGTGTGTGTGTGTGTGTGTGTGTGTGTGTTTATCTGTATTTATGTGTTATTTATAGATGGATAGATAGGTCTACACAACTAATAATAATAATAATAATAATAATAATAATAATAATAACCATTCATCAGCCAATTAAGCTCAATGTACACACAGTCCCTTTTCAGAGGTGACCCAGGGGCAATATCCATTTAAATTATTTGTTCAAGGTCACACAGTAGGCAAATAAGGACAGATAGAATCAAACCTTATATACCAGAAACTATAGCTTACAGCCTTAACCATCTGGATCAACTGCCAGAAGACTATAGATATCCCAGCATATATGTTCAGTCTGCCATTTTGTTAGCAAATGCCAAAATGTTTGTTACAAGTTTGGAGAAATTTTTGAGTACTCCTGGTCATTTTATTTGCAATTATTACACAGTAGTTTATAGTGAAACTAGCTCTCATTGTAGATGTTTCCATATAGGAAAAACTACAAGGAAATGCACAGCTGGAATATATGAGTATATCTTGGCTATTAGAGATAAAAATAAAAACAACATTTTGTATATGCACAGCATGATTTTGACAATGTCAGGAAATTTGTATTTGATGATTTACACCAGGTAGCGATGCATAACAGAGGCAGAGATTTTAACAGCTTTTGGAAGAAGAAAGAAATTCATTGACAACTGAAACTGCAACCCAATAGGTTTCCTAGTCTCAATGAGAGGATCATTATCACTTGTGTTTTAAAATTAAAACCTTTAACTTAGTCATGCTGGAGGCAATATAAAAGTTAAACATTCTTTATTTCATATATTTTTGTTTCATTTTATTTAAGTGAAATAACGTGATAAAGTATGGTTGTAGTTTCTTACCATGTGTGACGTCCCTTCTCTGGGCCAGTGCTCAAGGAGCCTCAATCCTCACCATGGACACCAGTGGGGGAATGTTCACTATGAGAGAAACAGACACACACAGTATTTTCAGATGCAGCTGTCTGCATCAAGTGCAATTTCCATGAAGAGCACACAGGGAACACACTCCAGTCCTGGGGCTGGACTCTCTCTCTCTCTAGGCCACAAATAAGAATCCATACTGAAAACTAACGGGCTCTGTGTCCCTGTTCCAAGTAGATAACACACATTCTCTGAGATCTGATTTTCATACACGCACAGGCTGGCACAGATTAGCCACTCTACCACTACTGCCCAGGCTAGAAGGTAGTTCTTCTGCCTCCAGCCAGCCAGCTACTCTAAGGTTCTTAACAGGGTATCCAATTATACTGAGTGAAGTTAATACTAATACCAATGGTAATGTTGAACAAACAGCAATATTTTCAGAAGCAGCCACAGTGTCACCAAATAAATATAAGTGCTCTCAAAGGTTAAAATATTCTTTAAAAGATCAGCTGCAATGAAAATTTTAAATATATTTAATAATAATTAATAAAAGAACATGAAAATATTAAATATCTGTTTACAATAAACACCAAAGTTTCAATCACAGGAAATATTAAAAATAACACAGATGGAAAGATTCATACAAATACAGAAATAAACAATACTTAACTAATTCCACTATATTTTCTGACTGATCTAAAGAATTACTGTTTCCTATTTACTTAATAGAGCAAGGCAAGACCATGTGGGTGAGTGGTCTTTCTTGTCAGGTTTCACAAGCAGAATGCCCAGACACTTCATCATTTCAGTGCTGGATTACAGAATGACATCACATCTGGTCACCTGACTCTGTGGTTCACATACTACCCCTTTTACTAGAAGTTGCACCACGATCCTGCACGTATGTGTCACAATACACACACATAGAGCTTTGCTAAGATATGTTACAGCATTTGGAAGCTATAAAACCATTTCAACACTTCCACCCTTCTAGGCTAGCAATTAGTTTACCACTAAGGACAACACATCAAGATTCCTAGTCCTTGTTTACACAGACATTGTGTCTCTTGCTGCATTCATACCCGTGAAATACAATCTTTATGGCTTATACCAAGTAATTTAATTTCAGATTAATTTTCCTAAAATAAGCAGGGCTGAGTTTAACCCCTTTCCTTCCAGCATCGTCTGTTAATATATATATATATATATATATATATATATATATATATATATATATATATATACACATTTCAGCAAATTCCACAATACAGCATAACATACATGTATATTTCTTTTCTGTCCAGGACCCACTGTTGATAAATGTTTAACATAAGCAGCTTTACAAATACATTCTTAACACAATCATCTGTACAAATCAGTTTGATATACATATGACATAAAATTCTTTACAATACTCCAGCAAGCTATGCTGGCATATGCTGCACATGCAATGCCCTGCTTTCTCTGGCATAGCTGTCACTACCTCACATCATCGCATCATGATTTTATTGGTTGTTTTTTTTTTTATGTGACTAATTTAAAAGTTCATATAAATGTGTAGCAGTTTGCCATTTATTTGATGACATATGTATTTATTTAGATGAAATTACTTATCAAACAAGGTTTTGTTCCATGTTGCTGGTGGATTTCTATTATGTATGTATTTTCCGGTATTTTTACTGTGCTTTTTCATTTTTGGGCACCTATCATGTATGATACCATTTACTGAGTGTGTCTTATAAGAGGTAATACACAGCTGTGAATCTAGTACATTGTGATATATTAACACTGAGAATCCACTACTGTATATTAGCTATAGCTGTACAAATTGTTTGTCTTGGAGAATACACTACTGCAAATTAGCCAAATGTATTAAAAGTAAATTCAGATTATTTCCACTATTTATTTATCTATTTATTTATTTGTATTTGTTTACCAGTATAGTCCCCATCTGGACAGCAAGTCCCTTTTCAGCAGAGGCACTTGGTGAACAGTTCCATAAAAAAACATAACATTTTTATGAATATACACAAATATATAGCAATTATAAGGAAATTATAAAGGAATACACATCATTTTCCAGAAGGGCAATATATAGTTGAAGGCATATTAAAATATTTTTACATTATAGTATGTCTAAGTGCATAAGGGTATTAGGTATTACCAACATACTTCTAGACCAAGATTCATTGTAATATAAGAATATAATATTTAAGATGTATTAACTATTATGAGATATACAAGGGACCTTAACTGTATGACCCAAATGTTGTGTAAGAATATGGGGAGTGGCAAGCACAGGAATATTCAAAATTTTGGAAATCTCATGAAACCCTTCGTCTTTCAATGTAGACATCTTATATTACCAAAACCACTTTATGAAAACAAAAAAAGTATATTTGCATTATTAGTTTAAAAACTGTTCGACAAATATTGGCAGACAGCATGCAATTGTTGCAAACTGATGCAGCAAAATGCCACCAAGAATTATATCCTGTCTCGTTATTATATAAGTGTATACAGAATGAATATACAGTGGAACTAAGCACATCAGTAAATAATTGCTTTTGCAGGGGAGCATTGCTCTCTCAAACTCTGAAGTCCGTGGGCTTCACCCTCCACACCACCTATAACTGAAGATGCTGTTCCATAAATAAGGTAGCCCCTGCAAAATTTTGGTGTGAGACACAGAAGACTTCTGAAAGGCATCATATGATCATTTTAGAGACCAGGAAATATGGCATTGCAGGCATCATTGTGTAAGCAGACCTCACAATAAATCTTCAAGATAAAAAAGGGTATCCAAATCAGCTCCATTGAAGAAGAGGGATATAATGCTGACTGTGACCCAAGCAATCAAAGTTCATTTAGCAGCTTGGGTATTTATCAGAGTTGGAATGAGGAGGATGGATGTGTCTGTCCTGCAAGGGAGGATTTATCCAGGTCATAAAGTCATCATCCCCCTGGAGGAGAGGAGTGGTAGCAGACACAGAAGCAACACGGGGGCACGCATGTGGTTCACCAAGATGTCTCACAGTAGCCTTTTTATAACAGTGCACAGAAAAGTGCACTTGCACAGAAAAGATGTAGCTGTCCCTGTAGTAATGCAGATCACAACACATCCCCTGCCAAGGGGGAGGGAGAGGGGTTAAGCCATAAATAGAAAGTCCTGATGATTAATTGCATGACTTCTGTGGCTGAGGCAAACCTATTATGAACAAATGAGACAGCTGGGGTCACAGGTCAGAACTAAGGGAGAAAACATAAAAAGAGGATCTGCAAAATCCACACGTTATACATGCTATAGGTTTTCATTTCTACTGTATGTAATCCAGGATCTGCAAAATCCACACGGTATAGGTTTTCATTTCTACTGTGTGTAATCCATGGGTAGACTATAAGTGGAGTATAATTTGTATGTCTTGGATTGATTAGGTATAGCATAAACTCCCTACATGGCTGATGGAATAGGAAGTGTTAATTTCCTCTAAAACCTAAGGGAGAGTGGAACTGTAGTAAAATGAAGATTTAAAAATCCTGCAATTGGGAGGTAAGTAGAATGACTTTGGGGAAGCAGTCATTTCTTTCTGGAGACTAGAGGACATTTGTTCAGTGGATTTTCCTCACTACTGAAGATGGATAGTATTTACCCTAGAAATGAAGACAGCTAGTTTTTAGGGGAGCTTTTGCATGTAAGATTGGCTGGAGTTTGCCTTTTGAAGCATTGGTGACGCTGCTATATTCTTCTCCTTATGAGACTGAGAAGAGAATGGTCTCTGCTAGTGAGTGGAAACCTGCCTATTTCTATGCCTTATGTATAAACCTGCTGTATATTGGAAGGAAACCTGATTACTTCTGCCTTCTGGAAGGATGATCGAACTATATAAAGACTGTATCATATTAGTCAAAGCTATAGGATCTGTATTCTTTTCTGTAATGAATAACCTGCACGGTGAGCAACTAAAATGAGCCCATAGACAGTACAGGAGTTACAATGACACTGCTGCAGTTATCTGCTTTAGACAACTCACTGTTCTTATGTTCATTTGTAGATGGAGTGAACAAACCCTGCTTCATTTTTCTTTCAATAATAGTTAAAATTTAATTTAAGAATTTCAACTTTGTGTTTATTTTATTCCCTAATCATGTGGTGAAAGGTCTAGACATGTCACAAGATGTATGAACAGTAGAGACAGGGGATGTGGTAATCGTAGTACTTATGCCTTGCAATCATTATGCAGATGTCACTCTCTCAGACTTCTCATTTTACCTTCTTCTTACCCTCCTTCATTCATCCATCCTTCTTACGATCTTTCATCACCCTATATTCCACTAATATGTCAGACAAATTCTTTGAGACTGTTTGTTTCTGCATAAAATAACACATATTCACATATTTAGCATGCTTGCTAATTTATTTATGAATGCCCATATGCTTTTATGATCCAAGTTAGTGATCAAGTGCTTAATCTTATACACTGCAGCATCCCCATTGCATTCCCATAGCTAATCCTAGTTTACATATTCTGCTAACACTAAAGGGTCACACTGAAGTCAATAGGTATGTGTAAACTGGCAATAGCTAAGGGACTCACTGTGGCACTGGTTATGTGTACTAGATGTTAAGGGGCACAGCTGTAGTAACTGGGTACATGTTACGGGGAGACACCGTGGTCACTGGGTAGGGGTACACATAGTAGCTATGGGGACACTCTGAGGTCATTGTGCATATGTACTGTACTTGGAACTGTACAGACCTCTAAGTTCATCATATATGAATACAGTGATAGCAGCTGTGGGTCACCCTAAGCTCATTGAGTATGTATACAGCAGTAGCAGTTATGGGATACCCCAAGATCACTGTGTGTGTATACAGTGGAAGTATCTTTACTTTTCATGAGCAATGAAGTCAACATGAGTGCACATAATCAGTAACCTCAGTGTATCCCAATAGGTTCTATCAGTATAAACAAATCTAGCGACCTTGCTGTGCCCTAGCAGCTACAACTAGTACATAATATCAGTGACCCCAAGGTGTCTCCACAGGCATTACTACTGTGCACATACATAGTCACCTCAGGGCTTCCCCATTGCTACTACCAGTATATGCTTACCAGGGATCTCACTCTGACCCCTTAGCTACTAGCAGTGTATACATACTCAGTGACCCCCAGAGTACTCAATAGCCACTTCTAGTGTATACATATCCATTGACCTCAGTATGACCCACAGCTACTACCAGCATACCTCTCAACCTGCAAGCATTAAAAATCATAGCACTGATCTTTAACTCATCACAATAAGTTTACTGTGTATGTGGCCAATGGTAATAGCTGTCAGACACATTGAGATCTGTGAGTAACTGTATGCTGGTAGAAGTCATGATGGCACACTGAGGTCACTGGATATGTCTACACTGGTTGTAGCTTCAAGACAACAGAATTATGCTAACACTGGTATTACCTAGGGGTCACCAGTGAAGTCAAAGGATATGTGTATACTGGCAGAAGCTATGAGATCACACTGCGGTCATTGTGTACATGCATTCTGGTATATGGAATGCAAGGATGTCACTGGATGCATGTATACAGGTAGTAGTTATGTAGAGATGTTGAGGTCACTCTGTATGTGTAAATAATAGTAGCTATGGGTCCCACTGAAGTCAGTGGGTATGTATAACCTGGTTGCAAGTTTTCGGATGCACTGATGTCACAGGGCAAGAGTACTCATGCAATATCTATGGAGACAGACTGAGGTCAGAGTGTATGTCTACACTGTTAGCAGCTGTGAATAAACAATGAGGCCACTAAGTATGTGTAATGCTGGTAGTAGCTATGGAACACACTGAATTCACCAGATATGTATACACAGGTAGTAGCAATCAGATACCCTGACATCAGTTGAAATATGTGCACTGGTAGTAGCTGAGATGGTCAAACTGAGGTCAATAGACATGTATATACTGGTAATATCTAAAGGGTCAAACTGAGGTTACAGCATAAGTGTACATTGGCAATAACTTTGGGGACACATTGAAGTTACTGAGTATGTGTACACCAGTAGTAGCTAAGGGGTCCCACTGAAGTTACTGGGAGTATGTATTCTGGTAGCTATCATATTCACTGAGGTCAGTGGGTATGTGTACACTGGTAGGAGCTATACATTGGTAGATGCTATAAGGACACACTGAGGTCTTACTGAGGTCAGTGGGTATATATACATTGTTAGGAGTTATGAGGACACACTGCAGTCACACTGAGGTCAGTGGATATGTATGCGCACATTGGTAGAAGCAATGTGAACACACTGTGGTTACATTGAGGTCAGTGTGTATGTGTACACTGGTAGGTGTTATGAGGACACACTATGGTCACACTGAGGTCAGTGGGTATGTGTACACTGGTAGGAGTTAAAAGGACACACTGAGGTCATTGGGTATGTGTACACTGGTAGGAGTTATGAGGACACACTGAGGTCACACCGAGGTCGGTGGGTATGTGCAAATTGATAGGAGCTATGAGTACACAGTAGGGTCACACTGAGACCAGTAGGTATGGATACACTGGTAAGAGATATAAGGACACACTGAGGTAACATTGAGGTCAGTGGGTAGGCATACACTGCTAGTTGCTACAAGACAACATAGGTATGAGTACACCAGTATTAGCTATGGGGTCACACTGAGGTCACTGGATATGTGTACGCTGGTAGAAGTTATGGGTACACATTGAGGTCATTTGGTATGTGTATACTGTTTATAGCTAAGTGATACAATGAGGTCCATAAGTGTGCGTACACTGGTAGTAACAGTACTGGGGACACACTGACATCATTGTATATGGGTATACGGGCAGAAGCTATCAGACACATGGAGTTCACTGGGCATGTGTATACTGGTCATTATAGAACACACTAAGGTCATTGGGTATGTGTACAGTGATGGGGGTTAGGAGTTACATTGAGGTTACTGGGTATGTGTATACTGGTAGTAGCTATGGGGCACTAGATATGTGTACACTTGCATTAGGTACTGGACACATTAAAGCTGGTAGGTATGTGTAATTGGTAGTAGCTACAGAGACACACTCCGATCACTGTGTATACACTGGAAGTAGCTATGGGAACAAAGAGGTCACTGGATATGCATGTACTGATAGTAGCTATGGGGACACACTCAGGTCATTGGCTATGTGTTAACTACTAGCTGCTACAAGAAAACATATGCACAATTATATTGGTACTATCTATGGGGTCACAATGAGGTCACTGAATATGTGTATAGTGGTAGTATCTAAGGGGTTACACTGAGGTTACAGGGTAGGTGTACACTGGTAGATGCTATTAGACACAATGAAGTCACTGGGTATGTGTTCACTGGTAGTAACTATCAGAAACACTGTGGTTACTGGATATGTGTACATTGCTAGGAGTTATGGAGTCACATTGAGGTCAATGAGTATATACATGCTGGTAGTAAGTATCAAGTCATACTGAGTTTATTGGGTATATGTATACTGGTCATTTCTAAGGAGTCAAACTGAGGTCAGTGGGTATGTATACACTTGTAGCTCTGGGGACACACTGAAGTCACTGTGTATATGCACAATATTGGTAGTTATAGGGATACAATCAGGTCATTAGGTATGTGTACAATGGTAGTAACTATAGAGTCAGGTGAAGTTTAGTGGGTATGGGATTACTCTGTGGTCACTGGGCATGAGAACACTGATTACAGCTATATATTTACATTAAAATTATTTGGTATGTGGAGAGTGGTATAGGCTATGGGCTCACAATGAGGTCACTGGAGATATATATGCATATATATATATATATATATATATATATATATATATATATATATATATATATAGATAGATAGATATATAATATATATGTATAATATGTACATATGTACATATATATATATATATATATATATATATATATATATATATATATATACATTAATATATTATATAAGAGTAAAAGCTATGGGGTGAAAATGATTTCATGAATTCAGCGGGTATGTGTACACTTGTAGTAGCTATAGATCCAAACTGAGATCCCTGAGCATGTGTACACTGGTAACAATTGTGAGGACACACTGAGGTCACTGTATTGTTTTGCACTGGTAGATGATATGGGAACACAATGCAGTCACTGAGTACATATGCGTTTGTAGCTATGGTGACACACTCGGGTCAGTGGGTTTGTGTATCGTGGTAGCTCTGGGGACAGGCTGAGATCATTGGTTGTTTTATGCACTGGTAGTAGCTATGGGAATATCCTAATGTTACTGAGTATAGTAGTAGTAAATATTTGACACCTGAGGTCATAGGGCATTTGTACATTGGTAAACATTCATCTCCACTACTATAATTAAGGCATAATGCCATGATTTCAGCCCTCAGATTTAGCCTTGTTCTCCCTGAATGTATGATGTTCCTCAAAAACCGTCCTGTTTATAAGTTTTTATTTTATTAATTATATAAACTAAGCCTATACAAAGATTCACTATCACTAACTATGCAGCACACCATATATAAAGGCCTCCTGCAGTGATAGATAAGAAAATGTTCTTCATTCTGACCCTCTGCTATAATTTCTAACTCATTCCCTCCACTGGAGCTCTGGAAGTTTATACTGTAACTTCCAATGGACGGAGCCTAAGCTTTTTGATACAGCAGTGAAATTATGTCCTCACATTTCAAACAAATGTTTGTATCTCTGAAACCATAGGGGTTACTAAAGAAATGTTACCGGCAAACTCCTCAGCACAAACTAATTTTATAGTGGTAGTATTTTTAGGTTCTAGGTCTTAAACTTGAATTTTATAAGTCACAATATTTATGATAACTATTAAGTTTTTAATATTTTGTAAACAACTTACAATATCTCGGCAACCACTCAAGTTACACACATTTTGCTTCTCCACATGAGAGCTTTCATATGAGGTGAACAGTTCTGTCTGTGCTACTTGGTTGCCGAGATATTTAGAAAAGCTTGAAATTTATGACAATATAAATATACATTATACGAACAGCAATTAATCTCTTTACCTGCACTAGACAGAGGTCAAATATCAATACAGTTGTGTTTGCCATTGTGTAAGCTTTAAGATGAAATATTTTGATACTTTGTATGTAGGATTGTTTTAAAATTATTAATGCAAATATGAACAAGTGGTATTTGACTCCAGGAGGCTTCAGTAGGATGTAACTGCAGAAGCACCTACAGGCAAGACCCGGCTGTAATAAGTTAACGATCAAATACATTTTTAACACAAGCATCTGTACAAATTAGTTTGATATATGAATGACATAAAATTCTTTACAAAACTCCAGCTGGCTATGCGGGCATATGCTACACATGCACTGCCCTACTCTCTTTGTTACAGATGGCACTACCTCACATCATCACAGCTACTACTAGAGTACACATACGCTGTGCCCTCAAGGTGACATTTTAGGCACTTTCAGTACAGATATAACCAGAAACCTCAGTGTGACCCCTTAGCTGGTTTAAATATGCCCACTAACCTGGGTATGTTCAATAACCACTGCCCAGTGACCTTAATGTGGTCTAGTAGCTACACCAGTGTACATATACCCAATGACCTCATTGAGTATCATAGTCACTACTAATGTAAACATATAATTTGTCCTCAATTTGTCCCATAAAAAACAGTGAAATCTATGAAGCACCAATCTGTATCCCAACAAGCAGCCTCAACACTCCATTGGACAAAGTAAAAGCTTAGGAATAAGGGTAACTGTTCAAAATGTTGGATCTTGTCCACAATTAACTTAGCAAAACTTAGCAAAGATAATTAAAGCTCTCTTTCCAGAGGAAAAAAAAACAACAGTTTAACTAATGGTTTGAGCAGATATTCAATAATGGATGCTTAAACCCTTAACTGGACTGTATTTTTTCCTCTTAAAAGTGGACTTTATTTATGTATTTATTTCTTTTTTGCTAAGTTAGCTGTGGCAAAGATCTGATGCTATTCTTATCCCTAATCTTTCAGTGTGTCTTATAGCTACATCTTAGATACACACATCTAGTGACCACAAGTTGTGTCCCATAGCTACTACCAGTGTACACATACCTGGTGACTTCAGTGTTTCCACATCAGTGCTATCGATATACACATACCCTTTGACCTTAGTGTGTCTCCATAACTACTACCTGTGTACACATACCCTGTAATATCTGTGTGTTCTCATAGCCTGTACCAGTACACATACCCATTGCCCTCAGTGTGATCCCTTAGATAACATCAGTGTACACTCACCCTGTGAACTCAGTATCAATCTTACATACTAGCAGTGTACACATACCAGTGACCTCAGTGTGACCCCTTAAATGCTCTCAGTGTACATGTACTCAGTAACCTCAGTGTGACCCCCCCCCTTAGCAAATACCCATTTACATATACCCACTGACCTCTGTGTATCCGATAGCTACTACCAGTACGCACATACCCAATAACCTTATTACGATCCCTTAGTTACTACTAGTGCTCAGATATCCAGTGACCTCATTGTATTCCATAGCCATTACCAGAGTACATCTAGCCAGTGAATTCAGTGTGTCTGATAGCTACTACCAGTGTATACATTTCCTGTGACCACAGTATCCCATAGCCATTACCAGAGTACATATAGCCATTAAATTCAGTGTGTCTGATAGCTACTACCAGTGTATACATTTCCTGTGACCTCAGTATGTCCCATAGCCACTACCAGAGTACATGCACCCAGTGACCTGAGTGTGACCCCATAGATATTACCAATATACACATACCCAGTGACCTTACTGAGTCCCCATATTCTGTAGCAGTGTGCCACAGGACAGCATTCTGCACATTTACTCAAAGCTCAGGTTCACTGCATGCCAATTCTCCATTACAGCCCAGAACATTATGATGCACATTAACTTTGTCAGCCCTTGCAACAGGTTAACTTTTAGCACAGGTTAACTTTATTTTACACAGCAAGCAGATAGTGTAACATCTAAAGCTGAACTGCAGGATTTAACCTGTTTAAATCTGTTTTCCTACCATCCTGTGTGTGAATGCATACTGCCATCCTGAAATGTTCCAAACGATTATGATATTTTGACAAGATAACCTTTTTCAGGTAAAAAAGTATACCTGTGCTGATTTAATACTCTCGCTTTTTACAATATATTTCAAGTTCAGTACAGAACCTTTATTGGCAGAGAATATAATTGAGATTTGGTACAGAATTCTTTTTTCGTAAAGGCCATAGTATGTTTTACTGCTTGAGTTTCACAAAGAAAGGCAGATTTAGTTGATCAAATAATGTGACATGAACCAAAGTGAGTGTTAATGCTTATGTCAAGGAGGCAGAAGTGACTGTAGGCCTAATGCATTTTTCTTAAGGGATTATCATGTATTCTTTATTCCACAGATGACACAGCTGCTGTTTAGCTTCAATCTCATTTTCTCAATGCAGCTTTAAAATACTGCAGTGCAGATATCCAATAAGAGATTGTAACTGTTTTTCTTCTTTGTCCATGGCTGAAGATTTACAACTGCCCAATAAAAAACCTGACTCCAACATGCAGCTCAGCTTGGCTAGCATACCTCTCAAATGTCCAGATTTTCTCATAATGTCCAGATTATTGCTTAATAATTTTTGGTCTATTCCTCATAACACTTGTGGTGTTCTCGTAAATCACTAAAAACAGAAGTTATTAAATAAGGACATATATTTGTGTTTCAGACTTTATTTCCTTCAAGACAAGCATGCTAACACAAATCCTGCTATTCTTTGCAACTTTTAGTTTAGAAGAGCAATATTTAAAATCTGCCCCTAGTTTTGGGCGTTTGTCTCCCATTATGTTACTCCTTGTCACAATTTCCTGAGCTAAGAGGTTGAGAAGTACGATGGCTACATATCGTGCAGCTACCGTCTTCTTATATGAGGAGTGGTAGACGTAGGGATAAGTCTTAAGGTACAGCTGTAACAGTACTGAAAATTCACAATACTGTTTTTAATCCATAACAAGACAGATCTCAGTCTTTTAAAATGTGGGTATTCTAAACTGTCAAAAACAGTAGCTTGATGATTGACCTGTAACCTGGAATTCTTTAATGCATCTTGTTGAATGAACAGTGGAGACAGAGATTGCAAGTTATCAGAAGGTTATTGTGCAGCCATTGTGAATCCACCTGCATGCACATTCATGACTTGCACATAACTGAACTTGCTTAACACTGCCCTCCCTCACGGTGTTCCTTAAACTACAAGAGCTGTCAAGGTACAAACAATCACTGTTCTACATCCTCCCTCTTTAACTTTGTACCTGATTTCGAAAACATGAACAAATTTACTTTAATATTTTCTTTAAAAACATTCCAGAATTAAACATCATATTAACAGTTCAACATGGCCTGTCTGATTTCAAGTCCAATTTACTGTATATATTTAGGACTGGGGTTACATGCTGTTCTTGCCTGTGTCAAATACAGATTTTGATTTGATGTAGAAACAGGAACTGTCTTTAGAGGTTTATTCGGTACTGAAACATTACTTTGTAATTCAAAACCATTTGAATAAGGTGGTTTGTCTTCTTGAAACTGATTGGTTGGTAATTCACGCAAAGAACTGGAATCACCAGTACATTCAGTCTGTTGTGGCTTTGGCTCTGGGACAGGCAAAAGGTGTCTGCAATTTCATCTGTAGTCTACTCCTTCAGATTGAATTATATAGGACCTTGGTTCAGCACAAATGTCCCTCACAATTCCTACACACTCATGACTTTTGAAGTCCGTATTCTAACAACTTCACCTTGCAACAATAGTCGAGGAGACTTACTGGTTTTGTCATAGAATAATTTCTGTGAGTAACACTTTTTTGATAGTTGGGTTTTGACTACCTTATTACTAACTGCTGTCGACTGATTGGAAGGGTTGTTCATGTTTGTCTTGACATCAGTCTTTCAGCTGGTGTACCAAGTGTTTGGTCACAAGGAATGTTTTGAAGGTTTAGTAAATCGAGGAATACATCAGTTCCATTTCTTTTGGCCTTTTCCATTAAATGCTTTGCACTGTAGACTGCATGCTCAGCCAGACCGTTAGCTTGTGGGTATTCAGGATGGCTAGTTACAAGAATAGCGTCCTAGGATGCAGCAAATTCTTTAAACCATTGAATAGTGAATTGTGCACCATTATCTGAGATGACTTTATGTGGGCTTCCAAGGACTGAGAAGTGGCTCTTTAGCTTTGTAATTACTGTGTTAGATGTCAAATCATGGAGTAAGTCGACTTCAAACCAACCAGAGTAGGAATCAGCTAGGACCAGGTAGTGATGACCATTCCATTTGAAAATATCTACTGCTGCTGTTGTCCATGGTAAATCAGGGATTGGGTGTAGGTGAAGAGGTTCTTTTTGTTGATGTGGTTTGTTACTGTTGTAAACTGAACATGGAAATGTCTTTCTTTCAATATCTTTTGACATTGAGGGCCAGAACACAATGCCTTTTACGCTACTTTTAGTTGATTCAGCACCTGGGTGGCCTCTGTGCAGAATTTTTTTATAGCCCTTTTGCAATGCTTTAGGAACTACTACTTTTGTGCCTTTCATAATGATGTAATCTTCCAGTATGAGCTCATCCCCAAATGGGAAATACTGCTGAATTTCAAGTGGCAGACTTGTTTGATGGGTTGTCTAGCCCTGGTTAATGATATTACTCAGGTTTTGAAGAACTGGGTCTTTAGGACTGTGATTTCTTAACTCATCAAGCTGTGATGATGAAATGTGCTTGACTTCCATGACTTCAAAATCAGCTGTCTCATTTTTGTGTTGTTCTGTCATCTTTCTGGGGGGCATGTGACAAGGCATCAGCAAGATACATGTGTTTACCTTTGTGTAGACAATAGTAAACGTATTTTTGTAGCGTTGAAGGCTGGTGATATGTCTCATTCTGGATTGGCCTTCCGTATATATAGTCACTGAATTTGAAGCATGCAAACACAACAGCACAAAGTTCTTTTTCTATTTGGGCATTGTGCATCACCGTTAGAGTCAGGTTACAGGATGCATATGCAATTGGATTGCCTTCCTGAAGACATACTGAGAGGCATCACAGGGAGTGTTACAGGCTTATGGACATCAAAGTATCTCAGTGTGAGTGGATTGGCAATTCTGTTTTTTAAAGTATCAAATGCCTCTTGTTGCTGTTCAAACCACAACCATTTTATACCTTTACGTGTCAGCTAATGCAGTGGTGCAGAAAGTTCACTGAGGTTTGGGATGAATTTCCCCAAATAATTGATCATACCCAGAAAATGCTATAAAGATAAAACATTCTCTGGGACTGGCATTTCACTGATTGCTGTTATCTTTGAGGGTTCTGGCTGTAGCCCTGAACTTGTGAACATGTGACCAACGTAGTTGACTTCTTTAAGTTTGAATTTACATTTTAAAGGATTTAGCTTGAGGTTGACCTCATGTGCGTAGTCTAGAACTTTCCTGAGATTTCTTTTATGTTCCTTCTCACCATTGCCTCCGACGATAATTTCACCCTCAATAACGGCGCAAGGATATACAGCAAATATCTGTTCCATGACATGCTGGAATACTTCACTGGCAGAACTGATTCCAAATGGCATTCTTAAAAACCTGTATCTCCCAAATGGTGCGCTGAATGTTGTTAACGTGGCATTCAAAACTGAGAAAACAGTCGAATTTGGCATTACTTCTGCTACCGCCTCTACTGTATGCATCAGATGATGAGGACATTTAAGGGCTTTATTTAAGTTTCTAGGATCAATTCATATCCGAATGTCATCTGAGCTTTTCTTGTGGGCTGCCACCATGTATGATACCCATTCAGTAGGCCCTGCCACAGGGGTAAGAACACCCAAATGCACCATTCTGTCTAATTCTGCTTTTACTTTACTTTGCATTGCTATTGGAATTAACGTGCTGGTCTAACAACTGGGTTTATTTCATGGTTCAGCTTCATAGAATATGTAACTGGAAGCTTACCAAGTTCATCTTTGAAGATGTCAGCATATTCTTCAACGATACATTGCGAAAAACTTTCATTTTCGTTTGTATTCAAATGATGCACTTCTTTATTGAACAAAATCAAACCCATTCTTGGGCTGTCTTCTAGACCTAGTAATAATAAACTACATAGAATTGTAAATCATAACAGTTACCTGTATGATTTGAATGTCAAGGAAGGACTACAGCACCATCTGTCTGGATTTCTTAGCTACCATAAGCAACTAGTTTTATTCTCCTTGTTGAGTCGAGATTTTCTCCAACTTTTACTTTTGCATAAGCTTTTGCTGATATAATGCTACATTTGGATCTGGTGTCTACTTTAAGCTCTGCTGGTTTCCCATTAATTTGTACTGTGCAAAATATTTCACTCCTTGTTGACAAGTGAGAGTTCACTGTGTCTACTATTTCACCAAGCACAGAAACACCATCAACACAAAAAGTTTCATCACTGCCTTCAGGGTCTGCTACTGTCTCTATTTGATCCACTGTCTTCATCGGATAAATTTTATCATGAGTCTGTGCTGATCTGCAGAATTTTTTGAAATGATTCCACTTTTTGTGACACTGTCGACCATAGGCTAAACACTTTTCTCGTTTAGGTTCATGACTGCTCCCACAATTGCGACAATTAAAAATGGCAGGTGGTATGGCACAGCTCTTCAAGTTACAGTTATGGGGCCGTATTGTTTTAGTTTTTTTGTTGCACACTGTCGGCATTCACAGCAGCAGATATAGCAAGCATACTAGAGTGTTTTTCTGTGAGATCCTCTATCTGGCAAATTTCAATAGCTTTGCTCAATGTTGATTCACTATCGCATAGTAGAATTTTTCTTATCGTGTCATTATTAATGCCACACACAAGGTAGTCTTTTATGAAGTCATCTTGAGATCCCCAAATCTACATGTCTTTGCTTTATTTCTTAAGTTGGTAATATATGTTTCCATAGTTTCACCAGCCTTTTGATTTCTCGTTTGAATTTATGTCTCTCCATTATTATATTAATTTGGGAGTTACACAGTTCTCAAAGTTTACAACTTAAACATTCCAGATCTTTGTGAGTCTCGGCCTGAGCATTGACACACTGTTTTTTTTCCTCTCCTGCATAAACAGCAGGTGAATATACAAAAGAACATTCTCGCTCAATAGTCTCTGACCCTACCAAATTGAAAAGTATGAATGCTCACGTGCATGTGTCTTTGAATGTGCAGCCGCTATGAAAATATATTCTTGTGCAAACACACGGCAATTCTCAGTGACATTGCCATCAAACACTAACGGTTCGGGTCTGCGAAATCATTCTGCCATGCCATCAAAGTATATTCTTTTACCTTTTGCACATATTTGTTACTTGGACAATAGCTAGTTACCATCATGCTGAATGAACAGTGGAGGCAGAGACTGCAAGTTATCAAAGGTTTATTGTACAGCCAACGTGAATCTACCTGCATGCACATTCATGACTTGCACATAATTGAACTTGCTTAACATTGCCCTCCCCCACGTGCTTCCTTAAACTGCAGTAGCTGTGAAGGTACAAACAATCACCGTTCTACACATCCCAAGGCATTTTCTTCCATCTTTGCTCTTAGGTCTGCAGTCTTAAAGCAATCCCTGGTTAGAATTCAGTGACCTGCTTCCCTTTCACTGTGGAACTAATTTTAAAGGGAGAGCAGAACAAAAAAAATGAATTTCTCAACAACATGCAAAGTAGAGAATATTGTAAAATGAGAACTACACATTTCCCATATAGAACAGTAAGACCACCTATGGGAGGTAAAAAATTACATCACAGTAAAATGTAGAGTTGAGTTGAGAACAGAAGAAAAGAAATAGCTATGGATGTATCCATACTGCATTGGTGGCAAACTCACAAGGGAGACTTAAAAAATACATTTCACAGTATCTATTTTAAGTTCCAAATAACCCCAGATGCATGGGATTTGCTCAGATAAAGAATGTACAAAATTCACATTAAGTCCCAAATAATGTCAGAAATGTGTGCTACACATAATTAAAAAAGTGCAGTCCAGAGTAAATAAAAAAAAAAATCAAGGTAAATTATTTTCTGCCAGTCACAGTGCTATTGGCACAAATCTTAGATGAGAAGCATACTAATATTTCCATGAGCATGTGCAGTACATGCTTTAGACATCATATCAGTGGAAAGACATGAAAAGAGCAAAGAGTGTGATTGTTAAAATGGTGCTATTTAAAAATAAAAAATAGATTATTCTTTACATCACATCTTTTCATAATACAGATATTTCATGGCAGACATCAGCAATGCGCTGAGCTGATTGTGAATGATATTACCTACACTGAGACTGAAGATGTAGCAAACTTACTGGCCAATAAATTTAACTCTAATTTTACTCCTCTCTCCACTCCATCTGTCCCTCAAAATATACCTGAAACTGGTTCACCTCCAGCTATCACACAAGACCAAGTCCTAAAAGTGCTATCAAAAGCTAAAAATACTGCATCAATGGGTCCTGACAATATCCCTGGATACATCTGAAATAGCATGAAGCAAGATTTAGCCACACCCCTAACAACACTGTTCATTCTTGGCTTCCATACAGGTTTTGTACCAATCAAATAGAGAACAGCTATAGTCATTCTCCTGCATAAGGGAGAATCTTCCACAGACCCAGTTATTACAGACACATAAGTCTGACCAGCCTCATATGCAAAGCCATGGAAAGACTTACCATAGTATTAATCAAGCAGGACATAGGGAACCTCCAAACACTAAGACCCATCTGAGCTTGGATTCATCAAGGGCAGGTCATGCTTACTCAACCTGGTGGATTTTTTTGAAAAGGTTGCCAAAACAATGGATGAAGGCAAAATGGTACACATCACGTACTTTGATCTGGCCAAAGCTTTTGACACAATTCTCCACTCAGGAATAGTAGCAAGCAAGTTTAACTGTGAGTAAACCCCTATGTCACCTGCTGAATTGCCAGCTGGCTCACAGATAGGAAGCAGATAATAAAAATAGGGGAAGTTACCATGGCAAAGACACCAGTCACCAGTGGAGTCCTCCCAGGGTTCTATGTTGGGACCTCTCTTGTTTACATCTACTTTTCTGGAAGTAAATGCCAACACCAAAGGGCTCTGGATGACTAAGTTTAAAGATAGCTGCAAGCTAGAAGCAGTCATTGAATCCCCAGGTGACTTAGCTATCCTGCAGAAAGATTTGTCTCAAATAAATAACTGGTGCCAAAATCACAGACTGAAACCTAATGTTAAAAATGCATTATTGTATCCTTTGGGAAGTCATCAACCCCAGGAAACTACCACATTGACAATTCTCCCCTAAGAGCAGACCCAGTTATTTGAGATTTGGGAACTTATGTGGACAGTGACCTAATTGTTGACCAACATCTGTCTATTTTTGTAAGAAAGTCTTTCTATATTACATAGCTTACAAACAAAGGGTTGTGTCTAGATTTAGAGATGCCATTGTCCATCTTCACTCTGCCCCCATTAGGCCAATCATTGAACATAAAGCCCCCTTTGGCACATATCTTTCCAGACAAATGTAAAACCTGCAATGCCCAAAGACATACCTTACTGAAAGGATGCAAGATGTAAACAATATGTCCTACATGGACCAACTCAAAGCCCTGTCACTATACTTGGTATCCTACAAACTGCTAATAGGGGACCTGTGTCCGGCATAAAAGGTATCCTCAGATGCATTACTGATAGATTTACTATACAGTGGCAAGTCAAATGGCACCAGGAATACTTGGTCTAGTGATCGAAACCTCTTCTGCAACATCAACAGAATGGTTTGGAGGGACAGGTATATCTCATAGAGGATACTGTTGCTGTATAACAGACTCCCATCCACATAAAACAAAGTTCATCACAGTCTATATTCAAGTACAACTTAGATCTATTGATGGAAAACAGGAAATTTACCCCAGGACTGTCCCTGTACTACTAATGGACAGAGACAGCTCCTAAATGCTTTATTGCATGCATGGGGGTCCCCTCAAAATATCTATGGTATGATCCCAGTTATTCTCATTAGGGGTAATATATAGTTACTGACCACGGGATGGGTAAGGGCATTCTATAACCACATGGGATAGGTTATTTGAAGTACAAAAAGGGAAACTGGCTAGGCATAAAATGGCCCACAAGGGAAGCTAGCCTAATCCTTATTTGTGAACCGATGAACATGATGGATGGAACTACTTTGGTCTCCTAGGTTGCACTCTAATCGCCAAGGATAGAAAGGTAATCATAGCTGTTGGCCTTTTATCTCCTGAATCAGGTACAATGTCAAAAGTAATCATGGACAAAGACTCCCAAATCAGGGACACTTTGTAAGTAATAGTATTACTGATTTAGAAAGTTAAAAGAATAAGAGGAAATGAATTATAGGTTCATAGGTGGTTACTGGGCTGTTGACCCGTAGGTCTTTATAAGCCTTTTGTGTGCCCAGTATAATACTACAAAAAACCCAATATAAAGGATCTTGCCTAAACTTGAGATCTTAGTTAGCAATGACTGACCATATCTAGGGGGGTTGTAGGTGAAATCCCCGGCTGGAATTTATGGTTTCCCATCCAGTCATCCATGCTACACTTAAACAGGGTCATAGAGGAGCTTTGTTTGATGCGAACTGGTAGCCTATTCCAGAGGAGTGGCAACATCTGAGAGAATCATTTGTCTGCCCAGCAGGTCCTATTTATGTTGCAGGCCAGGTTAAGGTCCCTGGAGTGGGTGACCCTTGTACCATTTGACTTGCAGATATGCAGCATTTCCATTAGGTTTGGATCTGAGATTGCTCTATAGGCCAGGGACAAGTCTCCTCTAAGTAGTGTGTATGCTGCTGAGTACAGTGACAGTGACTTCAGTCTGTGAATGTATAACATGTGCTGAAGACCCTGCATTTTCTTGGTTAGAAATCTCTGAGGTCCCTCAAGTTTCTTCAGAAGCCTGGTAAGGTACATACCAAAGGCAGTATTGTACTCAATTATTGGTCAGATGAGAGTCGAGTACAGGGGTGTTATGACCTCTTTTGCTCTTGAGGTGATGCCTTTGCTAATGAGGTATGCAATGTAGAATGCCTTTCTTACCAGAGTAGATACATGGTGGTCAAAGTTTAAGCTACAGTCAACTTGCATTCCCAAGCCTCTCACTACTGAGTTGTTACTTAGGGTATTATTATTTATATGATAGTTTCCAGGTATATCTTTTTTACCAAAGGGGATAATAATGCATTTTTTGCATTGAGTTTGAGTCCATGGCTTTGGCACCAATTGTTGGTTTGTGTGAGTCCCTCTTGAAGTATACTGACATCGCTTGGGGATTCAATGATTGCACCTAATTTGCAGTCATCAGCAAACTTAGTCAGCCACAGTCCCTCTGTTTTGGGCTGAACTTCTGAGAAGTATATTCCAAACAATAGGGGGCCAGCACTGGAACCCCAGGATTGCTAGTTGAGGTAAAGTCCCCAGCTTTGACTGAGTGTAACCTGTCGGTGAGCCAGTTAGCAACCCACCTGATGACATAAGGGTTGATATTCAACTGGGAGAGTTTATCAATGATGCCTGAATGTGAGATTGTGTTGAAGGCCTTGGCTAAGTCAAGGTAGGCTGTATGCACAGATTTCCCTTCATCTATGGCTCTGGTGACATTTTCGAAGAAGTCCACCAGTTTTAACAGGCATGACCTGCCTTTGACAAAACCAAGCTGTGTTGTAGCAAGGGTTTGGCGATCTTCTATATCCTTATTTATAAGGTCTGTGATCATTCTTTCCATGGCCTTATAGATAAAGCTGGTTACGCTTATAGGTCTGTAGTTTCCAGGTCCGTTACTGTACCCCCTTTATGAAGGGGGATGACAGTTGCTGTTTTCCATTCAGCAGGATGAAAATCAGTACTCAGGCTTTGGTTGAAGAGAGTACCTATTGGAGTTGCTAACTCATGTTTTAGACCATTTAAAATGCAACCTGGGGTGCCATCCAGTCCCATAGAGGCTGTGTTTCTGGCCTTGAAAGGAGCATTAATGACTTGCTTTTTGGAGTTGCTAGGTGGGGGGGGGATGTAGTAGGACTGCTTTATGGAATGTTTGGCAGGGACAGGGGGGTGAAATTTTAGCCAAACCTGTCAGCTAATAGGTTAGCTATTTTCACAGTTCAGTGTGTATGATGCCATACATAGCTGGCTCAGCACACATCTGTGTCCTACCTTTTAGGTTACAGATATAGCTGGAGAAGGCCTTAGGTTATCCTTAGCTATGGTTGCTAATTTTTTTTTTTCAAAGTTGCCCTTAGAGGATTTTACAACTTGTCTTATTTGTTTGTTCAAGCAGAGGAGGGTGTTCTTCCAGTGTTGGGTTCTCTGTTTTTTATTCTTAGACAGCAACTTCTTCCTCTTGTTGTATAACTCATTAATGCTAGATGTCCGCCAGGGAGGCTTGTATTTTCTTGAGGATCTTATTTTGACACTGTCAGGTATAGCTGTGTCAATACATTTGTGTAAGTGTTTGTACAGTGCATTTGTGTATACCTTAGTATAGTTGTCAATGCCATCTGTGGGAACAGGAGCTTGGAAATTATTTATGTCATCCATTAGGAGGGTATAATTAGCTTTGGTGAACTTTTTTAGCCTGGTTTCACCTAAGAATGGCTCAGGTGTTCTAACTACTTCAAATGTGACTCATTTGTGATCAGATTTAACCAGTGAGGGTCTTATACTTGTGATGGTGCAACTGTCACCCATGTTGGTGAGGATCAGGTTGAGAATATTTGAGACCCTTGTGGGGTTGCATACTATTTGTTCCACGGCATTAGTATTATGAAAGTCCAGGAACCTTTGTGGGAGCATGTTGGTACTTGTAAGTTTCCCAGTCAATGGAGGGGTAGTTAAAACCACCCATGGCTAGAGTGTTTAGTTGTAATTTGATTGACTTGAGTAGGTCAAAATAAACAGCGTGGGTATCTTGGTTCATTGAAGGGGAATAGCTAATGGTGACTTGAAGGGGGGGGGGCTTACCCAGAATTACTTGAACTTGGAGTAACTCCATGTACTGTTCCTATTTAACCAGTCTAGATGTGTATTTAACTTGATGAAGATGATACTCCTCCTTCGATTCTCACAAATTAATTTTGCGGTATGAAAGTGTGGAAGGCAGTGTAGCCTTACAAGGCCAGGGTACTCTCTGTGACCCTGAACCAAGTTTCTGTGACTGTACAGACATCGACATCCTCCAAGGAGAGGAGTGATTGTAGAGAGTGCAGTTTCTGATTTAAACTCCTAGCATTTCGCAGCATAACTTAATTTATTTGTGAGTGATATTTTCACATCGTACATTTTTTTCTTGAGATTTTTCCTAAAAAAGGCACTATGAGGAAGGCAAGTGCCTTAGCCAGTAACCAAAAGCCTAGAGGTGACATGTGAAGACCATCTCTGGCAAAGCAGTGTGGTCTATCAGCCATGTCATCCCAGGCTGGCAGGAACTGGATCCCCTCAGAATGACACCAGAAACTAAACCAATTGTTGAAGTCAATCATTTTTTGTTTATACTGTGGTATGCTCAAGGCCAAGGACATACCTGCCTGCGACACATATTCCTAGACGTCAATCATGTCACTCTTCCTATAGTCCAGTGAGGAGCATCTCAAGTCATTCACACCAACATGATCTATGCTGGAGTCGTAACGGTACTTGTTGTTCATAGACTTGATTGCATGTGTGATCTGACAGATCCTGGCACCCAATAGACAGCTGACCATAACCTTTTCCTTGTCCAGCCTGGTGAGTGGGATATCTGTGTGTTTCACAAAGGAGTCACCTATGACTAAAAAAATTGGTTTAGATGTGCTTTGCCTTCAGGGCTTATTTAGTGAGACGCTGTTACTTGTGTTTCTATGTGTATTGAGTGCTGTAGGTGCTGTATTAGGTGCAGCATGTCTGTGTTTGGAAGGTCTATGGTGTTTAGGAAGGTTTCTGGTACGTACATCCACATATGATGGTTTATATGTTTAGTGCATGGTTTTAATGTAAATTAATTTTAATTTAATATTTATAGTTATATATATAGATTCCTATTGATCAATTATACAGCCTTCCTGTTCATTTCATTTAATTTAGATATTTTAATAATTATTTATTTATACATAGGTCTTTTAATACTAACAATAACATTATATATAGGTATATATTTATTTATTTATTATATATTTTTATATCATAAATGATGTGATATATACATATATATATATATATATATATATATATATATATATATATATATATATATATATATATATTTTTTTTATATAATTATTTGTACACAATTCGATTTTTTCATATACATGTTTACAGATGTACAGAATATTTTAGTAATGACAATAATAAAATATTACTTACGATCAATATCAACTGCTGCTTTATGGTTTAAAATGATAGGTATTTATGTATTTTTGAGTAATTTTGTGGTGCGTATTGTGTTATTTATGGTTTTTTGAACCTGCATTTTTGTTTATTACAGTTTTACAAAATGTAATGTTCCAAGCAGTGTTGCATAGATCTTTAATAGAAGCTAGCCCTTTAATTTTGCTATTAATTGATTGTATAATTAAATAAATTGTTAATTTTCAGTCAATAGGCTACTAATACTGTGATATATAATGTATGGATTGTCAAGGGTAACTGGATTCTGAAGAAGTCTCCGTCAAGGAGACGAAAGCGCTTAATCAGTTACTTTTGTCTTTTATTTTTTATTTTACATTAAATACATTAAACACATTCAAAATATCCATTTGACATCGTTCACTTTGTGATTATAACAGCAGTTTGGTTCGTGGGTAAAGGGACAGCCTTTATTGTGCCGGAGCAGCGTTGTGTTTTATATCTGTGTGTTTCACAAAGGAGTCACCTATGACTAAAAAATTTGGTTTAGATGTGCTTTGCCTTCAGGGCTTATTTAGTGAGACGCTGTTACTTGTGTTTCTATGTGTATTGAGTGCTGTAGGTGCTGTATTAGGTGCAGCATGTCTGTGTTTGGAAGGTCTATGGTGTTTAGGAAGGTTTCTGGTACGTACATCCACATATGATGGTTTATATGTTTAGTGCATGGTTTTAATGTAAATTAATTTTAATTTAATATTTATAGTTATATATATAGATTCCTATTGATCAATTATACAGCCTTCCTGTTCATTTCATTTAATTTAGATATTTTAATAATTATTTATTTATACATAGGTCTTTTAATACTAACAATAACATTATATATAGGTATATATTTATTTATTTATTATATATTTTTATATCATAAATGATGTGATATATACATATATATATATATATATATATATATATATATATATATATTTTTATATAATTATTTGTACACAATTCGATTTTTTCATATACATGTTTACAGATGTACAGAATATTTTAGTAATGACAATAATAAAATATTACTTACGATCAATATCAATTGCTGCTTTATGGTTTAAAATGATAGGTATTTATGTATTTTTGAGTCATTTTGTGGTGCGTATTGTGTTATTTATGTTTTTTTGAACCTGCATTTTTGTTTATTACAGTTTTACAAAATGTAATGTTCCAAGCAGTGTTGCATAGATCTTTAATAGAAGCTAGCCCTTTAATTTTGCTATTAATTGATTGTATAATTAAATAAATTGTTAATTTTCAGTCAATAGGCTACTAATACTGTGATATATAATGTATGGATTGTCAAGGGTAACTGGATTCTGAAGAAGTCTCCGTCAAGGAGACGAAAGCGCTTAATCAGTTACTTTTGTCTTTTATTTTTTATTTTACATTAAATACATTAAACACATTCAAAATATCCGTTTGACATCGTTCACTTTGTGATTATAACAGCAGTTTGGTTCGTGGGTAAAGGGACAGCCTTTATTGTGCCGGAGCAGCGTTGTGTTTTATATCTGTGTGTTTCACAAAGGAGTCACCTATGACTAAAAAATTTGGTTTAGATGTGCTTTGCCTTCAGGGCTTATTTAGTGAGACGCTGTTACTTGTGTTTCTATGTGTATTGAGTGCTGTAGGTGCTGTATTAGGTGCAGCATGTCTGTGTTTGGAAGGTCTATGGTGGTTAGGAAGGTTTCTGGTACGTACATCCACATATGATGGTTTATATGTTTAGTGCATGGTTTGCGTAGGAGGTGTAATATGTGAGCTGACAACTCTTGAGTGTTACTGTTCTGAATGCGAGTGAGCAAGGATTCCAAATTGTTAGTGTAGATGCAGCTCTCACAAATTGTACTTGAGTTTAGGAGTAGAGGGTTGTCAGTGTACATAAGGCAGTTGCTACACTGCCTCAGGATACCCATGTCAATCAGGCAGGTAGGAGAAATAGAGGGAAACTGACCATTCATAATGCTAAGTTAAATCCTGTTTTCAAAGTGGAAAGAAAATGGAGGGGTGTGGAAAAATTGTCTGCTCTAAACAAAGTATCTACTAATCGGGTGCTCTATAAGTGGTCTATAATAGTGGGGGCTCTCTAAGTTGTTTGAGACTATTGTAGATTTATTGGTTTTGGGACTGTTTAAGGGACAAAGTGCAGCTAAGGTGCTCTCTAAGCAGCTAAGTGCAATTTAAGGATTTCTCGGCCAGATCACAGGCAGCTACTATAGGAAAATGTATCTACTGAAGTTTTTGTATCTATAATCACCAATGGTTATCCCCACTGTGTGGTAGTGCATGATGGAGGTGCACTGCACATGAACAGATGAATACAGCAGAGCAGTGGTTGGTCACCTAACTCTGTGGAGCCAGGTTAAAACAAGCGCAAACCTGCACAAGCGTGGGGCTTATGTAGCAACAGTGAGCAACTGAATTAACAATTTAACAAATAAAAAGCTCAAAATTGATCCCTGTGCCAGCAGCCTTCAATCAGATGAGTCCTAACTGTAGGCTCCTTCTACAAGGGTGCAGGGTGGCCTTCTCCAACAAAAGATTGCCTGGTTTAGTGCTCAGTTTAACATACAGAACCAGGTTCAGCAGGTCTGAATCTAGTCTATGCTACAGCAGACAAAATGTACAACAAATCAGGAAGGACAGTTTTAAAAAAAATTAGCAATATAGCAAAAATACAGTTTAATATGCAAAATAAACGTAAACAAGAAACTTGGGTCCTTATACAGGATAAAGACCTTCCTAACCCCTATGGCCAAAGTGGCCACTGCCCACTCACACCTTTTCTCTACCCTTCTATATGCCTCTCCCGTGCTTACTAACCTTAACAAATCTGACCTGAACAAACTCTCATGTTGTTATAATCATATTGCCAGATTTGTAACTGGCTTGCCCTATAGAACACACCACTGCTTTAACCTGAAAAAACTTGGCTGGATAGAACTCCCAAATCTTCTCAAGATGAACCAACTCATAGAAGCTTTTAAAATTCTTAAACAACCTGATAACACCCCCTGCACTGAAAAATATAATAATTCCTTACACCAATCTAAGCTGCCTTTGCTCATCAAACAGACTCCTTGTTCAAACACTCAAATCCAACAACATAGGCGGTGATGCTCTGTTCGCCAACACCACTGGAAAGCTATGGAACTCCCTCCCCAACAACCTCATGCTTATTACTTCCCCAGTTCAATTCAAAAAGAGTCTAAAACTCCATTTTAAGTCGCATTGGCTTTGTCCATGCTCAAACCCAGACTAGCTCCTCTTCGTTAAACCAAGGCCATACTACTTCTCAAGTAAATCTAAACCCAAAAGGACAACCTAGAGTGGGGATATGTAATCAAAAAGCATGTTCATTGTACATTAGCCAAACTATAATCTATAATCTGTCTTAATAAATTCACTAGCATGTTTTTAAAGATCTGTATATTGAACTGTCGTAAGTTGTGTCTGTTAGAGCAAGGTAGTATGTGTAGTATGTAGTATGTAAATTGCTTTTTATTCTTTTCTATCTTAAACACTAATATGTAACTATCTGTCTCTGTGACTATGTTGGAGCTTTTCACCCCGGGCCTCCGCTGAAAATGGACATGCATCCAGTCGGACTATCCCGGTCAATAAATGTAAAATAAATAAAATAAAATAATAAAATACAGTATAAAATTGTACTTATGGTTAGCAGAATGCAATAGATTCCTTGGATCGCACAGATGAATACAGTAGAGCAGTGGCTGGTTGTCTCACTCTGTAAAGCTGTGCATTTTCTGAAGTAATGTGTGTATAACTATTCATTATTCTTATTGTTTGACTGGGCAGCTGCAGTGGTGCAGTGGTTAGCATTGTCACCTCACAGCAAAAGGTTCTCTGGTTCAATCCTCAGCTGGGGTGCCTTCTGTGTGGAGTCTGCATGTCCTCCCTGTGGTTGTGTGGGTTTCCTCCCACATCCCAAAGTAGGTGGATTGGACACTCTAAATTGGCGATAGGTGTGAGTGGGTGCATGTGTGTGCCTTCTTTGGAAGGTTGGGTGCCAAGCTGGCAACTTGACACTGTAAAACTCCACTGCCAATCATGAGCAGACAGGTGATCCGCTGTGGCAACTCCTAACTGGGAAAAGCCAAAAGAATATTCTTATTTTTTGACTATAATCAGACACTTTTAATTAAAAAAACAACTAATTGTAAGAGACACGTGGCAAACCCCTGAGCTGCAATCAGAGACATTTGAGAGCCATGTCAATCTATAACTTGTCCACACCATGCTCTAATATACTGTTATATGCTCATGTGAATTTCATCTTGATAAGACTTACAGTGTTTTTTTTTCCTATTAATATAATTCTTATGCCAGTTTATGCACTGTGTGCAAGAACAAATGTTCGGCTAAAGGTAAAAAAAAAAAACAAATTGGTGGAGTTTTAAAAAGCAGTGGTATAAATATGTGACAAGGGACAAGCGACCGGATACCTTGTCACCAAGGAGGCAGATAAATAAGAGAAAATCAAGATCTAAAATGTTCTAATTCACCTCCTAGACAGATAGTCTATATAATCCTATGTCACCCATCAAACTGTAGTATATTTCTGTTTTATTTGTTAATTGGATAGCTGAGCTGGTTCAGTTTTTACATTTTTCAAGGTTGCCAGTTTTTACTGGGTGGAAAGATACAGAATGACAAAACTGTAAATGTATGTGAACTTCAGATACTGCTCATGAAACAAATTATTTTAATGTGAAAACATTAATAGAGTAGATATTCTTATCTTGATATTCAAGTTCTCAATGTATTTATAAGTACCAAATATTGTAAAGCAGTCATTGCATGACAGGAAAAAGCTGAATGGACTTCTTAAGTTCCATAGTAGCTGATTACTGACTTGTGATACCCAAAAGGAAACACATACACCCTTGCTGTATGCCTCATTTAGCCATGATTCAACTAGATATATGCAGACAGTACTAATGTTATGGGTCAGATCAAACAGAGGAAGACAGAACAAGCTAACATTTTGGAG
The DNA here is from genome assembly GCF_019279795.1 of Protopterus annectens. Taxonomy (NCBI): domain Eukaryota; kingdom Metazoa; phylum Chordata; order Ceratodontiformes; family Protopteridae; genus Protopterus; species Protopterus annectens. The sequence goes on from NC_056746.1 coordinate 904,938,260, forward strand.
TATGTTGTGTATTGCACCCAGTGTAGCTTTTGCGTGTGTGCCCTGCGATGAATACTGCACTTCTAAACTATAATAAGTCCCTCAGGCCTGGGGTGCTTGTAGAGTGTATGCAGCAGGACTTTACAGGTCAGTACTGCTGACCTAGTTTACCTTAAACTATCACATCATGGTTGCCATGCATGGAAACCCTTCTCAGGCACAGTGTTTGAAGGGCTCACCAAGGCAGTCATTGAGGTAACTACAAAATGGTACTGCTGTCCAGACTGCCATCACTTGGTATCTCAGCTAATGCCTGAGATAGGAGCATCACATCCAAAGCAGTATGTTCCACTTTATCTGTGGCTTTGGCTCTCTTGCTGCCCTTCCTGAGGTGGAAATAGTCCACATGAGTGGGCAGCTCAGTTCAAAAACTTTTCTGCCAGTCGTTATCTCATCCATTTCTGTATACAACTTTTCATTCACATTTAATTTGCCTTAATAATTTGTGGTTGATGTCATTGTCCTTTCACTTTAGAAGCACTAGCTGACCTGCAGTGATGTTAGCACATCGACCTAGAGCAAGTTGTCAAACAGCCAATGAAACCCAACCCTGTAACAAGAAATAATTCCACTCTAGACCTAATCATCAGTGATATAAAGCACAGATGCCTAAATATCATAATTCTATGAAACAACTCAAATTATCATTTTTCCCAAAATGTCATTCTGGTCCTTCAAAGCAAATAAAAGACAACCTTGCATCATCTCCAGCTCACTATCCCAGAGAACAGAAATACTTTATTGAATACTCACCTTGAAAACATTGACTGGTCCTCATTGTATGTACAAGCAGTCCCCAGGTCAGCACTCAAGTTACATCTTAGACAAATTTACTGCAGTGCAGGATATAATATTCCTTGTGGGAAAAAGGAAAGTAAGAGGGCAAAAGTGCCCCTGGCTCACTGCAGACACTAAAAATCTACTTGGGTTCTTTTTCTTTGGTGATTTATGTATATCTGTTTTGACTGTGGCTGCTGTGTTGGTTTACTACCAAAATGTGGAAAATCAAAAATTTTTCCACATTTTGATTGACTTTTTATCAGAATATGGTAATACTGAATTACCAAGATGTCAGAAATAGTAACCACGGAATCGACATTCGAACACCGGAAGTTCCAATGTTGAAGGTCCATGTTACTGGTAATATTTTTGCAGGGAGGTGAGCTCCCCTGCACCCCCCACACTTCCTGCATATTACATATACCAACTCCAAGATTGCACTACAGTGAAGAAAAGGGAACATTTCCCAGTCCGCATTGTACCACATTCTCAGTTCAACACATCGACTACATATTATCGAATGTGTACTCACGTTTGCTAATATGCAGCCATATATTTTCAGTTCAACATTATGGGCATTGGTAGAACAGACGTTTGGCCAACCCATTTTCGTCAAACTGCATTTCCACATTTTGATGGTAAACTGCTGTATTTATATATGTGCATATGTGTGTGTGTGTGTGTGTGTGTGTATATACATATCTATATCTATATACATACACACACACATCTCTCTCTCTCTCTCTATATATATATATATATATATATATATATATATATGGATTCACTTTATATCCATGAAATACTGAAATATCGAAATTCAGTATTTCGAAGCTATAAAGTCGAATTTTTGAAACCACAAAAAACTCAGAACCATGAAATTCAAAATCTCGTACACTGGAGATTTTGAATTTCGCGCTTGTACTGCACACACACACACCATCCTCCCCACACACAAACACAACCTCTCTACTAAATAAAAGCAGGGGGGCAAGCCCCCCTGCACCTCCCCATGAGGGGGGCTGCACCCCCCCATATACCCCCTACTTAAATATTCTCATTCTGAAGTCGCACTTCACACAAACACACACAAAACACCACCACACAAGCTACATTCTCCTCGCACACACACACATCACAGCAACAAAACACACTGACACACACCACAGCCCCTACCCAAAACCCTTAACACACACACACACACTTACCTGAATCCATAACCACAGCGAAACCTCAGAAGCACGAAATTCAAAACCGCCGGTATGCGATGTTTTCAATTTTGCACTTCTGAGCCTTCGTTGTTCTCAGGATTCCACTTTATGGGCTGAATTTTGATATTTCAGTATTTCGAGCTTCTAAAGTGAATCCAAGGATATAAGATATAGATATGTACACACAAGGAGAAAATTACAGTCATCTGCCTGTCAGGTGCCAGGATCCACCACATAACGCATGCACTCAAGTCACTCTACAACAAGTACAAATATGACTCTGTCATTGTCCATGTTGGAGTGAATGACTTGAGACATACCTCCCTGGAATACATGAAAAGAGACATGGAAGAGCTCTCGGATCATGTGGCCCAGGCAAGTATAACCCTAGCCCTGAGTAGCATCCTGCCTTTGCCCAGAATGATAACACAATATAAGGACAAAATGATTGACTTCAACAATTGGCTAAGCTTCTGGTGTCATTCAAAGGGGATCCAGTATCTGTCTGCCAGGGATGACATGAGCGACAGACCACGATGCTTTGCCAGAGATGGTCTGCTCCTGTTGCCCCTGGGATTCAGGTTACTGGCTAAGCCTCTTGCCACCCCCATAGTGCCTTTTTTTAGGCAAAGTTCAAAGGACAAAACCACCACTGTAACAGGTACAAGTATGCAAAATCTGAAGGTAATGCTACTCAATGCTAGAAGTCTAAACCTCAAAATGCACTCTCTCGAGGCACTCCTAAAAATGGAGAACATCGATATCTGTGCAGTAACTGAGACCTGGTTCAAGGCTCCAGACAACACCCCTGCAATACCAGGCTACAACTTTTACCACACTTTTCAGCCACCAAACCAGGATCGAAACACTAAAGGTTGAGGAGTGTCCATATTCACCAAGGATATTCACACCACCAGGCTAGTTACCTAACACAATGCATCTGAAAATTCTCCAGGTGCAACTAACACTAAGTAAGACTGCAGTCCAAATTGTAGCTTGCTACAGATCCCCCACCATGCCCCAAGATTCACACTACACCTTCTAAACATACTGGAAAATATTAAGATACAACCAAACACCCAAATACTGGGTGATTTCAACTACTGGGAAAACTACTCGTGTACCAACACCTTTGCCCAACGGTTCTTGGAAGTTATAAATTCCAACGCCCTGAACCAACTAATCCATAGTCCCACCAGGGGCTCCAATATCCTAGACCTGGTCATTACCAACATGGGAAATTGATGCTCCACACCTATGGTCACCCCCTTGTTGGTCAGGTCAGACCATAGGCTAATCACCCTTAACATCCACATCCCACCCCACCCCCCAGTAAGGAAACTTCCATAAAAAACTTTTCCAGGCCAACTTCATGCTACTCAAGTCAGAAGTAACAAACGCCATGACACCCATGCAGATGGGAACTGAAAGTTCGACTGCTGAGTCCTACACTAAGGCACTGTATGAGCAGATCCACTCATGCATGAATTGTGCCATCCCAAATAGAACCAAGATGCTCTCCTCCAAAAAAAGGAAGCCAAACTGGTGGTCCCCTGCCGTAAACAAACTTTACAGCAAAAGGAAAAAACTGTTGCAGAAAAGAGGAAAATCCCAGGATACAAAAAATTCCCTTACCAGCCTCAGTAAGAAGCTGAGATCCCCCATAAAATCCTCCAAAGCTAGTTACGAAAATAAAATTGCCAAAGATTCCAAAGACAACCACAACACATTCTATAACTATGTCATGAATCTAAATGGCAATGCTCAGATCTGCTCTGAGCTACAACAGAATGGCATTAAATATACTGATCCCAAGGATATTGCCAATATCCTGGCAGATCAATTCAGTGCCAACTTCACCCCCCTCTCACCCCCTAAACGGCCCATCTCAATACCGGAAGATTGCCAAATTCTGGTAATAACAGCCAGACAGGTAAAAAAACGCACTCTCCAAAGCTAAAAATACAGCATCCATGGGACCAGATGACATCCCGGGCTGTGTACTACATGAGCTACAAAATGAACTGGCACCTCATCTAAGTGTCATATTTAATCATACCCTCACCTCAGGCTTCATGCCCACTGAGTGGCGCACAGCTACAGTTATCCCACTCCACAAGGGGGGATCCACCTTGGATCCCGAAAACTACCGCCCCATCAGTCTGACGAGCCTGATCTGTAAGGCCATGGAACGTATTATCATGGGACTTATAAACAAAGACAGTGGCAACATTCAAACACTGCACTCCACCCAGTTTGGGTTCGTGAAGGGCCGATCTTGTCTCCTGAACCTGATTGACTTCTTCAAATCAGTCTCCAGAGCCATGGATGAGGGTAAGGCAGTCCACACAGCCTATCTGGACCTCGCCAAGGCCTTTGACACCATCCCCCACTCTGGAATCATAGATAAACTTACTAAGCTGGGCATTAATCCCTACATCACTTGATGGGTTGCCAGCTGGCTTACTGACAGAACCCACACTGTAAAAGTAGCTGACTCCAAATCCACCTCCAGACAAGTGACAAGTGGAGTACCTCAGAGTTCAGTCCTGGGACCGCTCTTGTTTGGCATCTACTTCTCTGAAGTACAGGCCAACACTAAGGGACTCTGGCTAACAAAGTTCGCAGATGACTGCAAACTGGGAGTATTTATTGAATCCCCAAATGATGTGGATATTCTACAAAAGGGCCTTACAGAAACAGATGCTTGGTGTCAGAGCCATGGGCTCAAGCTTAATGCCAAGAAATGTATAGTTATCCCCTTCGGGGAAAAAACATGTACCCAGGAATTAACACATAGGTGGCAGTACACTAAACACCAAAAGTGTGATAAGAGACTTAGGGACACAGGTGGACAGTGGTCTCACCTTCGATAACCACATCGCCACAACAGTCAGAAAATCCTTCTATGTGGCACACCTCATCACTAAGGACTTTTCATCCAGAAAAAAGGAGGTCATTGTCCCACTGTACTCATCCCTCATTAGACCCATTATAGAATACAACGCCCTGTTTGGTATGCACCTCTCAAGACATCTGCAACAACTGGAAAGGCCGCACAAATACCTCACTAAAAGAATCACAGGCCTAAAGCAGATGTCCTATGCTGACCGCCTTAAAAAACTCCAGCTATACTCTGTCACATATCAACTACTCAGAGGCAAGCTCTGCTTAACATACAATGCCATGTCAAACCTGGACCTGCTGGACATGCTACACTTAAAGAAATCCCAATCCCTCAGAGCCACATGCTCCAGGGATCTAAACCTTGTCATCACAATAAACAAAACATGCTTGAGGGATAGGTTCCTGACCCAGAGACTCCCCAGACTCTGGAATAGACTGCCCGTACATGTCAAGCAGAGCGCCTCTTTGGCCCTCTTCAAAAGGAACCTTGACGATTGGATGGGAGAAAGAAAATTCACCCCTGGGATCACGTCAGGGTCCAGGGAAGTAAATAGTGTGGGAAGAAATATCCATGGAATTGTTATGGCTAGGCTTGTATAGCCCTAGGGCCGATAGCCTAGTACCAACCTATGAACCTATATATATATATATATATATATATATATATATATATATATATATATATAAATATATAAAAATATATATATATATGTATGTGTGTGTGTGTGTGTGCGTGCACGAGCACGTGTTTGGTTACACGACAATGAATATATAGTCAAGGGTCAAAATGTCGAACGTATGTACTGAGAGATCCCACCAATAGTCATCTTTGTGATTGTTATCACCAGAAATTATTAGATACACAGAAACAACCACAATTTGAGCAACTGAATAACCACACAGATCAAACAAAATTTTGTAGTTTAAATAAATAATTATATATTTTTTTTTTTGCAGAGGGAGTACAAGTCCCCTATGCCACCTCCATAATCCCATTACACAGATATATATGTCACAAAAACAATTTTCATTATCACAACATTCATCATTTTTTTTCTCTACAGCATAAACAAAACATACATTTTCTCATTTCCCTTTACATCAAAATTCATATAATTTTCTGCATTACTTTATTGTATATTCTCGATTTTAAACTTTCTTCCACAATTTCCCTAACATTTTCATTTGCATCTGAAGTGCCTTCTTGTAGTAACAGGCACTCAGAACACAAATGTCATTGTGTATGAAATTTGAGCTTCCCACACTGTGAGCACTCTCTCTTGGTGCAGCGCTGTATAAAATGTCATATACCCCCTCCCAAAAAAAAAAAAAAAAACAAACAGAATTTTAGCTGCTGCAGTATCTCACATTTCTTTTTTACTACACAAAGTGATTGAAGTTAAGTGTTGCAATTATAATCAGTAATGCAGAATTGCCATGATATAGTTGCATTTTTACATTCATTTTCAAATTTTGTACAGTAACTCCCTATTCTGTTTTGGTATATTTCATACTCTACCCCCCCACCCCGGATACCATTTTTCTAGGAGAGTGTCATTGTTTTGCTCTGAATATAGCATCCATTTTCTAATCCTTTTCCAAATTCACGACAAGTTTTCTTTGATTCCCAGTAGGCCATATGTAAACCTATGCTCCTGCACACTTTAAAATGTTTTCTCACCTTTTCAAACTCCATAATGCTGTGTACATTCAACCTCTTGCCATATACATTCTGACCTCTGCTGTATACAGTACATTCTGACCAGATTCGTAGGCATAGCTTTGTAGATACATTTCATTACATATACAGTAATAATGATTTGTTTCACCATGAGAAATGTTTGAGAAATGACTCAGAGTAAATCACTTGTCGTTTTGTTCCAGTTCACAGAAAGCAAACAGAATGAACTAGTCCTGGTATTCCTTTGACCTGCCTGAAATATTTCAGCTGCAGTTACTGCAAAATTGGAAAGTAACAATGCTGTTCAGCCTGAATTTGCCTGCAGCCTCTATAACAGTGATTCTCCTGACCTTCATGCAGTATTAAAATATACTTTAATGTACAAGTGGGACACTGATTCTGGAGCAAAATGCAATCTTCTTCACATCTGAGTAACATGGAAATGACTGATGTAGCCAATGCATATTGTAATGCAGTACGAGAAAGAATGAGGTGTTGCAAACGTGTTGAAGAAACAAATGCATCTGCCTGTCTCTAAGCCTGCTTTTAAAATATAAACATTCAGAGGCCAAGACACTTATTCCTAGTTGAAAATGGAAACAATAAAAGAGTCCCCTAAATGTGATCGAGATGATGAATGTCATAACAGCGGACACCGTTTCCCATAGGAGATCATTGCAGGTCTGGCTTCTAAGTGTGCACCTGCAATGATTCACATGTTTAGGGAGATTTCTCCCTTCTTCAAGTTAGTGCAGTCATGGAGTTGATATATATGTTTGGGGATTGTTGGGGGTTACCCCCAGAACAGGGGGTGCAGAGGAGGGCTTTTCAAAGCAGCTAAAGATGTGTATTTTGCCCTTTTGAATTTCAGGCATTTTTTTCATCCTTTTGGAACATCAATTTTCAGGAAGTTGGCATTTCGTAGTACAACCAGAGTATTCTATACAGGTTATATAGATCTTAAAGTCACCACAACTGTGCAAAGAAGTAAAATAGAGGCCACCCTTTAATTAACTCCAGTCCCTGTTCAAATTCACAGGAATACCAAAGTGTTCCAATATAAAAAGCAGATTAATATTAAAAGTGTCCTCGTCTCTCTTCTGCTTTAAAATTGCTAATTACATCCCGTCATTATTAACCTTCAGGCTTCAAAAAAATTAGCACTTGAACAATGCTATAACAAAGTCGCTAAATTTGCAGCACGTACCCCATTCAGAACCCACCGCTGTGTAGCACTGAAAAACCTAAATTGGTTAAAACTGCCGCATCAACTAACATATACACAATTTCTTACCACCTATAAAATTATCCAGAGCAATCTGCTTGTCCACCACTAAAAAACATTCTACACAACCATGTTCTCAGTCACTCATTGAATTCAGTGACCAAAAAGTCCTGTCTGTCTACAAACCTAGCAAATCTGCTGGGCATTGTCTGTACTTGTACAAGGTTGCTAAGGCCTGGAACTCCTTACCTGTATCAATCAGGTCTATACCCTCCCATTTTTCAAAACCACTCTGAAAGGCTTCTTACTACAATCTGTCTCTGTTCTTGCTCAAATCCAGAATAAACTATATCCCTAAATGTGCACAAGTATCTCTTCATTTGTTATACTTCCTTACTCTCCCTTCTTCACATAATTCTCTTTCCTGACCTTCTCCCTAATATACCATGTCTGTATTTCCTTCTCTTCATATCAAAATTCCTATTTGTGACATATTAACTTTCTAAATAGACTTTATCTCTGTGTATGTTAGGATTCTCCCTGCTCTGTTCGTGGTGGTGAGCAAAGTGCCAATTATAGGTTTAAAGACTTGTTTCCACCTCACTTCTACATCTATAGTACCAGTTACCACCTGAACCTAATGCTTTTTACCAAACCTCAGACCTTTCTCATCTACTTTGCAACTCATTACTGTATGTTCTTCTGAATTTTCCTGTTTAACTAACTCTTTTTACTACATCTGATTTGGCATTGCCTGATCATCACCTGGACACTCCAGTAACACACTATTACCCCCCATCTTTCGATACGTATTGATATTCTCCTCCATCTTATCTTTATTTCTCTGGAATTAACCATATTTTATCTCACTTTATTTTAGTGTTGGCTTTTCACTTCTGTTTATAAACCTTACTTACTTTTTATTTTCTCTTCTACTTATGTTTCTTCGTGGTCTAAACACTCGGTACTTAATTTTACATACTGCCCTATACCTGCTCTAGACTGTACATGCTTGCACTTGCATAAAAGGACATCATACACTCCTTACTGATTTTTTTTTTTTTTGCTTCTTACTTTTTTCTCCAGTCTTGACGTGCAGCTACAATTGTTCTTCCCGCTCCGTTCGCCCTTGCTAAGCTCAGGCTCACTTCGATCCCCTACCATAGCCTCAAATCCCAACCATCCCCACTACTCACAGCTTTATACCAACCAGGCTCCTTCTGCTTCTATTCCTGACCAATTATAACTGTTTCTATTAATGCACATCATCACCTGCCTCCCTCACCTATCCACCATATCTTATATCATTAAATTACTTTCTCTTGCTAACACATTATACTGTGTATTATAATATCTATCCCAAGTCCTTTCTTTCACCTTTTCTAACCTCTCTCCTCCTCCTACTTTACTTCTTTTAGCACTTTGTCAGAAAATAACCTTTGCCTATATCTGACTATATAACATACGGGCCAACACCAGGTCCCCCCTACCACTAATCCTTAATATTTCCCTTTCTCTACTTTTCTTTCTCCTTCTTCAACAGACATCAACACTTATATCAGTTCTATAACATCAAATATAGCCATCCCTGACTACACAAATAGTTTCTCTAATATATCACCAGGTCTGTTTCAAACACATATACTAACCTCTCATAAAATCAAACTTTTAAAAGAAAGTTGCAAACTCCCTATATCTCAATATTACTTGAAAAAAAAACTCCTCTTTCAAGCATGCAACTTACCACCTATCTTTCACTTATTTCCCTCTCTGGCGATGTTCATCCTAGCCCAGGGCCACCCCCTAACTCTATTCATCCACACACCTCAATGAACTCATCCCAAAATAAAACTTTGCTTAATTTTCACAGCATTTGTAACAAAATCTCAGACTTTCATGCATGGGTGGCACTATGTATTCCAGATTTCTAATCTGCAACTGAAACATGGCTAAAACCTAATATAAAAAATATCAAAGTACTTCCTGCATGATATAACTTAATCAGACTAGATAGACTTCATAAAAAAGCTGTGGAATTGCATAATTTTACAACTGTTATTTTACAGTTACAAACTACTCAGGTCCCACCCCCAAATGTTTTAATAATGAACTTCTCATTACCATCCTAAAAATGAAAAACTAAAAAAACCTATGAATATTCGTTATTATGTTCCCCCCAGCACAGAACATCCCCACACTTAAAAACATCCTATCTTGGATCACAAATAACATCTCTTATGAACAATTACTCTTGATGATGTCAAAATAAATTGAAAAACTGTTACATCAGTCTCTCCCACTACCTCTATAAACCTCTTCAATTTCTTGCAACTCGTACTATCTCCCACAAGGTATGATAAATATAACTAACATGGAGCCATACTTGATTTGATCCTAGTTTCTGACCCAAACAAGTTCACACAAACAAGCACCCTATCCAACCCACTAAGTGACCCTACCCTCTTTTGCCATCAGAATATCTAAACTTTCTCCGAAAAAGCATTTATGCAAATCTATCTGGAACCTAACAAAATTTAATCTAGAGTGTTTTCTACACTTACTAAAAATCTACTAACTGATCTACCCTAAAAACTCTTCCTCTTGATAAAGCAATAAATTACATTAATACAACATTCTTAAACATTGTCAATAGCCTAGCTCCTACTCGGATAAAAAATATAAGAATTAAACATTTCCCATGGCTGTCAAATGCCACCAAGCAACTTATGACCGAAAGAAATAAAGCATGGAACAAATGGCTACAATATAAAACCCAAGATAATTTACAGTACTATAAATGACTCAGAAATAAAGATAACCAGCTTACCATTTCTCATCAAAATCAATTCTTTACCAATCAGCAAGCTAATAACTTTCACAAATCGACAATATGCTGGTTGTCTATCAATTCAATTCTTAAACCAGAAACAAAACCCTTGTCCTCTCCCAAATAAATCTCCTTTTTAAAGTTGGTATCTACTTTAACTCTTACTTCACGACAGTATTTCTAACCTACTGTCAAACAGTACTCACTCTTCACTCTCAATAAACCAGTCCTTTACCGAAAACAATTCTCAGTCAAGTACTAGTACTAATGTTACTCATAACCCTACTTCTTCTGCTCATACCTTTTCACTCTACCCAGTCTCTACCAATTTATAAAAAACATTTCTTCCAAAACTCAAACCATGCTCTAATGCAGCAATCTTCCTGATCAATACCACAAGCTTGCTGCTGACTCTATAGCCTACTCACTCAGTATTCTCATAAACAGATCAATCACAGAATCATATGCCCCAGCCATTTGGAAGAAGTCCTTCATTATCCCACTCCATCCATAAAGGGGGAAATTCCTCAGATCTATATGTCATCCCATTGCTATCTTATCGGCCCTGTCTAAAATACTTGAAAAATGTATCCATGTACAACTCATTATTAATTATCTTCTCTTCAACAAATTATTGTCCCTACCCCAGCATGGTTTCAGTCCAAACCCTAGTACTTCATCTGGTCTGTTATCCTTCAAGGATGCCATAAACTACTCTAGCGATTTCTTGTCTTCTTGTATCTGCACTGCTTTTGGATCTCTCTAAAGGATATGATGCAGTCTCCCACACTAAGCTCCTGTATCAACTTTCCTTACTTGGACTCACATTCCTTTCTTTGACATCATTTAAAAGTTACCTGTCAGATAGACAACAGTCAATAAAGTGGCAATGCTTCCTTTCTTCCTTCCTTCCCAAAATCACTGTGGTACCCCAAGGGTCCATCCTTGGGTCCCTACTTTTCAGCATCTTCATAAACAAACCTCACTTATCCTCCTGCCAAGCATCTCTAATCCACTATGCCAATGATTTGACCATTATCTGCTCATCAAATAACATAGTGCAACTGCAATAAGTTACCCAAAAAGCTTTTTCATCTATTGAACTCTGGTTAAACAACACCCAACTATTACTCAACCCCAATAAAAAAACTTTTACTCTTTTTTCCCAAAAGACAAATAGGAAATACATCAAATTTAAAAATGTATTCCTCAAATAACACTATTTTTAATCAGTTCCACACACCAAGCTGCTAGGTTTAATCTTCAATGAAAACCAAAAATTTGACCTTTTTATTGAAAATAACATAAAGAAAACACACCAGAAATTAGGCATGCTCTACAAGCACTCTCACTTTCCCAATCAGTCTACTAGAATCATACTTTCTAACCCCTACTTATTACCTTCCCTCCTATATTGTGCCGCTGAAAAAGGACATGTGTCCAGTCGGACTTTCCTGGTAAACAAATGTAAAAATAAATAAATAAATAAAACATTGTGCAAATATCCTTACTAATCCCCACATCTCCCTCTTATCAAAACTTTAAGCCTGCTATAACAAAATAGCTAAATTCATGACAAACTCTACCTGCTCTACTTAACCACTGCATTTTACTTCAGGCACTACAATGACTCGTGCTACTTCAACACCTTAATTTCTTACAACTCTTAACTGCCCACAATATTATCTACAAGCCCACTGCCTGCCTGCCGTAACATCTCTTCTCTTTAGCTGACTCTCTACTAAACCTCCATAATACTCAAAGCAGCAAACCATAAATTCTTCAAAGATACACCACAAATAAAGCAGTCAGAGTGTGGAACAAGGAAACAGCTTTAATCCATCTTTTCAGTCCTGGTACCTCGGCAGTTCGCCTTCAATGGGACACATTTAGACACTTTCACTCTTTTTATATATGCATCAATTAAGCAATAAATCAATCAATTCATCAGTTCATCAAACAGTTTTAACCCTCTCAACACTGTGACAAAATCTAACAAATATAAACATGAAAATATTTCTTTATCAGAAATTCATCAAATACAATTTATAATATCACATTACTTTAAATTTAATTTAACTGATTCATTTTATAATATAACATACTTATTATTATACACAATTAGAAACTATAAATATAAAATAAATACATTATAAGATTCAAAATTACTACACTAATAAATTTCATCCATTTTCTAAATTCATTCCAATAGGAAATAGTGTGTGATACCCTATAATCATTCTCTGTTCAAGTTTGTTCAAAGCAGTTTTAAAATTCCCTGTGCACAAATGAGGTCTGGCAAGTACACTAAATCTAAAACCTTCATTTTTACCATTATGTGTATTGCAAAAATGGGCGGCCACCGGACTCTCCAAATTGCCCCTCCTAATGTCACCCAAATGTTCTAAAATGCGAACCTTAATCTTCCTAGTGGTCTGACCAATATACCACATAGGTGGAACACAATCACATCCCAAAATGTACACTACACCAGATGACATACAATCAAATCTCTCAAACGCAACATATCTCTTTCCATTTATTTTAACCCCATGCATGTTTTTAATTTTGTCACAAACTGAACATCGGCCGCAACTATGCATCCCAACATTACTATCAACCAAGGATTCCAATTTCCTATTTAATATTTCCTTTAAATTTAGATACCTTTTATTAGAGAAAGTAATGTGCTTTGGAAAAAGATGACCAACTGTTAAATCTTCACATACCACATGCCACAACCCTCTTATAATTTTCTCCATTATATCAGAAAAAATAGAATATCTAGACACAAAAAATATCTTATCCAAATCAGGATTGATCTCAAAATTATAATTATTCTCATGTCTATTCATCCTTAATTTCTGATTTTTACACAATTTCCGTTTTATATCTAAGAGCTGGTTGTGATCATAACCTCGAGATAAAAGTCTATCCAAAGTTCCATTACAAACTTTCTCCCAAAATCTTTTATCTGAAGTATTTCTCAGATTTCTTTTGAACTCCCCTTCTGGTAAAGCTTTGATTAAGTGTGAGGGATGCATGCTGCTGGCATGCAGAAAGTTATTAACTGATGTAGGTTTCCTAAAAGTTCTATGTTGAACCAAACCATCAGTTCCTACATAGAAATCTACATCAAGAAAAGGGATGTTAGATTGTGATGTATGTGCTACAAATTCTAAACCATGATAATTCTTATTCAAATCCACCAAAAACTGATTGAACAAAGATGTCTCACCCCTACAAACAAAAATTAAATCATCTATGTAACGTTTAAAAAATACGACATTGTTAACAAAAAAGGTGTTCTGGAGCATAAATTCCTTCTCAAATTCTCCCATGTAAATTACTGCATAAGTAGGTGCAAATGCTGCACCCATAGCAGTTCCCTTTGTCTGCAAAAAGAACTCATTTTTCCACAAAAAATAATTATGCGTCAAACTAAATTCTAATAAACTTAACAAAAACCTTGTACTACTAAACCTCTAAGGTCCAAAGGCAAACAACTTCTATCAGTACATAAGCCTAATGAAAATGCAGGAAAATGCCTTTACTCTTACTCCATTGCCAAAGCCTGGAATAATCTTCCCACAAATAGTACAAAAGCCAAATTTCCCTCATTTAAAGATACCTTAAAAGGATTCTTAAGCAGAGCATGCATCTGTTTCTGCTCTAATCCCACTTAATATTATGTCCTCTCTTTTATTTTTTCCAACCACCTTTTTCTTTCACTACACTTTCTTCTTCTATTCCCAACTTATCTTACCACATCTCTTTTCTATTTTTCCTCTCATGTATATCAATAATCTGTATTGTACTACTGTTTCTCTCCTTCAAATCATGTCTTTTGCTCTTAAATTTTTCCTTACTGGTATGTTAATAACCATTTTCAACACTTTTTATTTTTCTTATCTAGTTGTTGTTTATATTTTATTCTACTCCATGACTTGTTACTAACTATGTATGTATTTTTTTTTTATGTATGTATTTTTGGAGCTTTTCTCCTCAGGCCTCTGCTGAAAATAGGCTCTATCCCTGTAATAAAATATCAAATAAATAACATAAAAATAAATAAATAAACTTATCTTTAATTTCTCTACACACTGTCTAAAACCTCTCTAAATATTAAATGATTGCCATATAGCTTGTATCAACTTTTATCAATAATTTTATATTATGCCTAATTTGTTATAATTATTTAAACTGCAGATGTTGTTTAATTTTTAAAAATTGTAAAATTATTTTTCTTAAAATTTTTTGTAATAATTTGGAGCTTTACTCCCTGGGCCTTTGTTAAAAATAAACTTCTACCCAGTCGGTAATCAAATGTCACTAAATAAATACTAAATGGAAGTAAATAAATAAGGAAAATTATTTCCCTTTTTTTAAGTTCTCCAAATTTTGTGGATTTCTAATAGAAATTAATATTGTTTTGATTGTTGATGCTAGCTAAAACTGTTTTTTGCAGCACCAGCAATGTACCCAGAACTGACTCCTGCAATTCATACAAAGTTATATGAATCGGTAGCATATCTAAATATGACTCTAAATTCTTTTTTGTTAGACTATTGCTCCTACTACTACTGGAACTGTCTAGGCATCTTTCTTCTGTATTGTTCTTGTTTTTGCTTGTAAATCCTGGTATTTTATAACTATGTCTCTCTATACATAAGGTGGAGGCTCTTTTTATTGCAGTCTGTGAAAGTAAAACATTAGTTTTTTAAAAGAGTAACTCATAATAGTCGTAAAAAAATCTGAATAATTTGCTGCCTCATATTATCATTTTTATACATTTAACTAACGTCTGTCATCTTTTCAATTGAAAAGAGCTGGATGAAGCCAGGCAAACATTTAAAATATTTACATGATTTCACATTTGTGCCTATAAATGATAAAAAACTTGTAAACAAAATTGTTTGCAGAAGAAGTCTCCATGCAGATCACAGATGATCATTTTTCTAATGTTTCAGTATTTTAAGTTGTAACTGTTCTGTCTCTATAAGTGTGAACATGAGAGTACAAGCATCACTAGAGGCAAAAACATGACATGTAGCTATTGCACTAAACTGAGGTCAGTCTGTGACGTGGCTCTTGTAACTGGAACTGCCATTACTGTGTAATCTGCTATATGCTAAGGCAGTTACCAGTACTGGCCACTCAGGAATTAGCTGACAAACAGAAAATAACAAAAGAAAATATACAGGTAAAGGGTTCCCTATTACTGCTGGAGGCCAAACTGGATATCATCAAAATGGAACTACCCCTCCTATGTTAACAAAGAAATTCTATTATCAGTGCTATTGTGGCATTCTCTGCTATGTGGCAATAGTGGCGTAATGTTATCTTTAGCTGTAGAACTTGCCCAAGTAAGCAGTAATATCATTAGGAGGAAGACATCCCACTGCTACAAATATTAGTGCTGCTACTAATATAAGTTAATTTGTGTCAGACACTGAGTAGAACAGTTCCAGCCCCAGGGGCTACAGTCATAAGTTTCCCACATTAAAAATTATATCTCATTTCTCTTCTTAAATGTTATCAAACTTTATAGGCACTGCACTGTCAACAAATTCAGGGTGCTGAAATTTTACAATTTAGAGATTAATAACAGTGTAAATCACAAATTGAAAAGCAAGATTTATATGTGCTAGTACTGTAGTTTTTAGACTATTCTAAATTTGTAGCTTGACACCGGAGAATGTGTCTTTGTCCCTCATTGTGCCCTTACCGCACAGCATTTTAAATCTGTGTCCCTCATTCAACTATCTAAATGTTAAGAGGTAGAAAATGACATCAACTGATAACGTTACTCATAGGAAATCAATGGAACAGACAGGCACCACCACATTCAGTATGTCCTAATCTCCAAGAAACTAGAAACTGAACGAGGAACGACATCACTATGGGAAATATAAATGAGTCAATATTGATGCTTCTGTTCCATTTAAAACAAACTGCGAAGCACATTGTGTACTTCATAGGATTATGTAAATGTCTTTTCAGCATCCTTTATAATTGTTACACATAAAGGCAACAATCACCTCTTGCTATTAACACACAACTAACAGGACCAAAACAAACAGTGTTCTGATAAATTCCGTTAACGGGACAGCAGTCATTGCCAAATAGAAATGTTGCAGCGAAATGTAGACAGAAAAGTACCACAAATGTTACCCTGAATTACATGTTCACATTTTCACCAGAGGTTCCTATTTTGCAAATGCCTTTCTCCCCATTTTCTGTGTCTTTAGGTTGACAGATCTGGCTCAGAGCATTACAAATCTGAACACATTGACCCTTATAAGTCAGAAGATGGTCGGAAAGAGGAGCACTTCCTTTGTTTTCACAATATAACATCTGTGATTTAGACCATATTTCTGAACTAACAGGGTATTTTTAGAAAACTGTCTGTATAAGCTGCATGGAGTTGGGAGGAAAGCAGTAACACGCCTACAAATAAAGGCCACATTAAAAGCACAATACGCCAGCAAAATAAGCCACACTGACTTTGGAGGAAAAAAAGCCATACTACTCTGACAGCAAAGCCAAAATTAAAAGCGGAACACAACAATAAAAAAAGCACTACTGCCATGTGACCAAAGCAATCCTACTCTGAGAACGAGAAACGTAAAAGCAGAGAAAATAAGCAGTTGCACTTCACAGCATTTACAATCTTAGAGTGACCCTTAGAAATCAGCAGATGGTCAGAAAGAGAAGCTGTTCCGTATTTTCTCCAAATATAACGTGTGTGATTTACACCCTTTTTATAAAGTACCAGGGGATCTTTCTAAAACTGTCTATAAGCGGCACTGACTTGGGAGGAAATCAGTAACACTTCGAGAAGAAAAGCAAAATGAAAACCACAAAATAAGCAGCAGTGACATGGGAGTAGAAATCAGTACTCCGACAACAAAGGCGAAATTAAAAGCAGGATACAACGATAAAATAAGCAGTAGTGACATGGGAGTAGAAATCAGTACTACTACAATAAAGGCGAAATTAAAAGCAGGACACGACGATAAAATAAGCAGTAGTGACATGGGAGTAGAAATCAGTACTACTCCGACAACAAAGGCGAAATTAAAAGTAGGACACGACGATAAAATAAGCAGTAGTAACATGGGAGTAGAAATCAGTACTCCGACAACAAAGGCGAAATTAAAAGCAGGACACAACGATAAAATAAGCAGTAGTGACATGGGAGTAGAAATCAGTACTACTACAATAAAGGCGAAATTAAAAGCAGGACACGATGATAAAATAAGCAGTAGTGACATGGGAGTAGAAATCAGTACTACTCCGACAACAAAGGCGAAATTAAAAGTAGGACACGACGATAAAATAAGCAGTAGTAACATGGGAGTAGAAATCAGTACTCCGACAACAAAGGCGAAATTAAAAGCAGGACACAACGATAAAATAAGCAGAAGTGACATGGGAGTAGAAATCAGTACTACTCCGACAACAAAGGCGAAATAAAAGCAGGACACAACGATAAAATAAGCAGCAGTGACATGGGAGTAGAAATCAGTACTACTCCGACAAGAAAGGCAAAATTAAAAGCAGGACACGACGATAAAATAAGCAGTAGTGACATGGGAGTAGAAATCAGTACTCCGACAACAAAGGTGAAATTAAAAGCAGGACACAATGATAAAATAAGCAGCAGTGACATGGGAGTAGAAATCAGTACTACTCCGACAACAAAGGTGAAATTAAAAGCAGGATACAACGATAAAATAAGCAGTAGTGACTTGGGAGTAAAAATCAGTACTCCGACAACAAAGGCGAAATTAAAAGCAGGACACAACGATAAGATAAGCAGCAGTGACATGGGATTAAAAATCAGTACTCTGACAACAAAGGCAAAATTAAAAGCAGGACACAACGATAAAATAAGCAGTAGTGACATGGGAGTAGAAATCAGTACTATGACAACAAAGGCAAAATTAAAAGCAGGACACAACGATAAAATAAGCAGTAGTGACATGGGAGTAGAAATCAGTACTATGACAACAAAGGCAAAATTAAAAGCAGGACACAACAAAAAAATAAGCAGTAGTGACATGGGAGTAAAAATCAGTACTACTCCAACATCAAAGGCAAAATTAAAAGCAAGACACAACGATAACATGAGCAGTAGTGACATGGGAGAAAATCAATAATACTGTGAGAACAAAGAAACTTAAAAGCAGAAAAAAATAAGCAGCAGTGACGTGACATCAAATGCACATTTTCCCTGCTGCCCTGTTAACGGAAAACTACCAAAGAAGGTCGTTGCTACTAATCAGTAGACCCTGGAATTTGCAAAGATTCTCTCTGCCTATGTTAATTGGCCACATTGGGTTGGTTAATTACCATAGTGGAAAGGATCTCTGATTCAGAGACATGGTAAGGCCACACAGAGAAACACCCCACACTCCTCTTTCAGACTTCATATCGCTGGTGTTCTCCCAACTAGCACATGCATTGTAGTAGCATAAGCAGCCCTCTACATTAGCGCGCACACACACACACACACACACACACACACACACACACACACACACACACACACACACACACACACACACACACACAAACACCCACACATACTCCCAAACATTCCTCCTACACATATTCAAGCAATTTAAAATAAGCCCCCACACATTCATTCACACTCACTGAAAAAAATCACCCACATGCACTCTCCAACACACACACACACACACACACACACACACACACACACACACACACACACACACACACACACACACACACACACACACACACACGCACACATGTAAACAGTAGAATGCTGTTAAAAGACAGTGTTCACTTTTTCTTCTTAGGGAAAAAAAAAAACTCTGCTAAGTTACTCCAGAGATGCAGCAATTTCCAGAGAAGAGCACTCTCCCCCAGACTGCCCACATTAGCATTGGATTCCTCAGTGAGACCACTGACTGCTATGGAAAACTCTGGTGGTCTCTGAATCAGAAAGGCTTATCACAGTGATTAAGCCTTCTGCATCACAGTAAGCACTTCTGAAACCCAGGGTAGATGTTCCACAGTTCTCCTGCACGGATTTCTAGAGGGTAGTCATTACTGAATCTACATTTCTAGAAGATGCTTCTTGTGGTGTGTCTTTGAATGTGAGTGCGAAAGATCATTTGGTCAGAATGCAAAGTAGAGACATGGAGGATAAATTGGTGAAACAAAACATGTGGAACAAAAATAAATTGACACCAGCTTTTTGTTTGGAACAGGCCCTTTTGGAGGATCATGGTGTCCTCTGGGAAGTTTAAGATGGTACCAAGTTTGGAGTCTTCTGCAGACTTAGCCACAAAGCCTAACATTACCTTTGATCTCTGAGAACCAAATGCCAAAGAGGAGTGTCCCAAGGACAGAACTCTGGGGTAAACCACTAGTGACAGGTGTTTTGGAAGAGGTCGGGGTAGAGATAGAGTCATCCACCTTTATTTCCAGTATTCTGTTTGGTAAGGTGATATCTAATGAGTTACATAAGGATTTATATTTAGCTTGGAGAGTTTATCTATGATACCTGAGTGTGGGATGATGTGAAACATCTTTGCAAGGTCTAGATATGTGATGTGTACTAATTTGCCTTGTCCGTTGATACAGTAATGTTTATCTTAATATTTTTATGTACATTTGTTAACCAGGTAAGTCTACTAAAAACACATCTTAAGTTCTGTGAGCAGCTGTTTTGAGAACATTCAACAAATTAGTTGCAATGAAGAAATCGAAAAATGTTAAGAATATACCCAGCAGTTTTCTAGAAATTAAATCTTGCTGTGTATGTCACTTTGTTGAGTGCAGCTTTTGTTTGTATCTCTAAATAGTATTTGCTCACTAAGATGAGTAGTTTTACAGTCAGGAACAGCCATCATGAATTAAGAGGGTCTGTGGTAACAGGATACTTTATGAGGTCTGGGTGATATTAGAGACATTATCCATTATCACGTTGTAAGCACTTTTATGTTTTTCCATTAGCTGCCGGTTAAGTTTTTCCCCTTAAAGGATGGAAAGTCTTAATACTATTTATTTCCTGTGGTCAGTTATTCCATGATGCTGGGGCAATTTTAGAAAATAATTCTTCTCTAAATGACAAATTGAAGGGTATCCTGAGTAGCAGGGATGCACTGAGATTTCTGTTCTTATGTGGAAAGACAAAGATTGAAGCATCAGTTACATATTCAGAGCAGAGCAATGGCCGCAATACAAAAGCATGTACATTAGGGACGGAAGCAAATGAGAGGCTCTAGTTCTAACAGGCATGTGCAATGATTTTCTGTGTTGCTTCACAAAGACATCAAAAGACATATATTTTTAGTGGCTATCTGTAAGGTCTTTATGGTGTTATGTGGCAAGTTTAATGTTGTATTGGTAAAGAATACTCAAATCTGAGTATTATCATGCTGATATCTATTGCCTTTCTGGCCTCTATAGTATGTTGTTTAGTGAACTTGTATTCCACTTTTGCTGCAATGGCTCTCTTTTCATGTCATTGGCTGGGGATTTTATCCCTTCAAATTACTGCTATTGCAGCTGCAGAGACACAGTTTCATATGGTCTTTTATTCTGCAGTGAAAATTGAGTAGAATAGATGTCTTTGCAGAGAGAGTACAAAGTGGGACCAGTGCCATTGTTAGATATACGACTGACACTATAGTGTTCCTCATTAGCTAGAAGAATTTCTAACAGGACAGAGAAACTAAAGGTCACATTATGGAATGTTTTTTTTTTCATCTAATTGTATCTTTAGGCTTTTTGTAGTCCCTCCTTCTATAACAATCAAGAACACTTGCAAACCGATCTCGGCACACTGGTGTATAAAAGGAAAACTACACAGAAATCTGCTTAATGTCATTGTTCCAGCTATGGAGAACAATCAAACTAAGAAACAAACACGTCATAATCTCAGTGTACATGACTTGCAGCTTGTAAACCAGAGCAAAGATGAGCACTGCAGCAGTAGCAAGTGGAGAAACTGTGCCAAGGTTACTATTTCACTTGTGACTCATTTCCGATTTAATAGGACAAATGTGAGAACTGGAAAATTGTTGAAAATATGCACTTGAGATGACAGCCAGCTCCTGCATGACTGCATAATAGTGAAGAAGTTAAATGACATATTTTTCCTAGTGTGCATTTTTTGAAGGTGTTATCTCCATAAGGTTTTATACAAAGTGAAGACAAGCGGACTGTGCAAAAGCATATCAGTTTTTTACTGGAGTATTCATTCACAACCAGCATTTGAACATTCAACAAGACTTTTATAGTCTCGCGATCAAGACAAACTTAGTAAGAAGAAAGTAAACTAAAATGGTGTCTATAAATACATACTTTGTCACATGGACCTCTGAAGTATGATTGGTCACGTTAAGTGGCACAAAATGCTACATTGTTTTTGCTTTTCAGCATAATCCATTAAATGAACTTCTGTCAATGCATTCTCTTTTTAAGCAAATATTTATTTGTGTAGCAAATTTACATAATTATAGTTGGACTTGTTTCTTGCATTTTGAGGTACCCGGTTGTCCTTGTGACTTCATTCTGTTTTGTGGAAAATTTATATAATTAATATTACAGCAAAGTTTGATGTTATATATTCATGTCAGTATAGTCGAGATAAAGTATCATTTCACATGCACTAGACAACAGAGTATATGAAACACCCAAAAATAGTAGGAGCAGTTCCACATAAATGAGAAAATAAACATCCCAGGTTATTCATGAAACATCAACCCCACCTCCATACTATTATAGTTCAATGTGAATGCAAGTCAAAGCCTGCTACATCTATGCATGATCTTCAGACTGCATGTTATTTCCACTATATAAAGAATACAGAAGCTTTGCTTCTTGCCGCAACATTCCCATGAGCACTTCCACTATGAGTGGATGAAAACAAATGTGCTGAGGATTGGAATACCCAAACTGCATTTGCCGGAAAAAAACAACCAAAAAACAATTTTAAGTGTTTTTTGCAATGTGGGGGAAATCCTCCATCACCCTCAAACATATATACACCAACTCCACAGTTGCACCAACTCGAAGAAGGAGGAATCACTGCTTGCACAACTCAACAACAGTGATTTCCTGTGGAGGAACGCCATTCGTCAGCAGGTTGACCTCATGTGTTAATCATAGAGGATATCTTCCTGTTTTCCAATTGTGTATTTCTAGCTAAAATAATGAAAATGAATAATCATGAATATTAAGCATTAATTAGTGTGTGCACTGTCCCTGAATCCTCAAACAGTGCTTATTAAGGAAACATTGGAATACAGTCCCCAGAATTCTGTTCTTGAAAATGGCTAAACCTAACAACATTCCACCATTATATGCTGAAGGCCTCTTTCAGGATTATGACATCTCTAGCATCTCATGTCATTTAAAAAGCTCCACTCCTTTTATGCGTAGTGCGTGGGACAGATATCACCAAAGAATTATACTGCATTAACAAGAAATATGTTTATACCTTTGGCACTGTCTGACACTATTTGCTGACCTGCTAAGGCTATCACCACCTATATGTGAATGCAGTTCTCTTTTCATTGTTTTTATTGTGTGCTTAAAAATATCTTTATCGTTATTCGTTACCAAATTCTAAAATCTGTCATTATTTGCTCTGGTCTTCCCTTGTCCCCAGAAGACCTTCCTACATTTCCCTAATCCCTAAAGATCCTATCACTGAGTTTAGCTGTGCCAGTGTGCATGCTAATCACCGTTTAATTTCTATAAGATATGACTGCTGCTATTGTTTCTAAATGTGTGCCAGCAGTGATTTCTTCATTCTGGGAAATTGCTCCCTTCTTCATGTCTGTACAACTGTAGAGTTAATATATATATATGTATGTATGTATATATATATATATATATATATATATATATATATATATATATATATATATGGGTCACCTTTAAAACCTCGAAATTGCGTTTGCCCGACATGGAATCCGACGGGATGAGAATACCGACAACGCAGATGACCGACAAGGTGAGAACCCGACAGACTCGGTAAGTGTGCGATCGAGTGAGGGATTTAGTGTTAGGGAGCGGACAGGTAAGTGTGCGATAGTGAGGGACTGTGGGTTAGGGGTGGGTTATGTGAGTTAGGGTTAGGGTGCATGTAGGGTGTGTGTGCGATGGTGAGGGACTGTGGGTTAGGGGTGGGTTAAGTGAGTTAGGGTTAGGGTGCAGGTAGGGTGTGTGTGCGATGGTGAGGGACTGTGGGTTAGGGGTGGGTTAAGTGAGTTAGGGTTAGGGTGCAGGTAGGGTGTGTGTGCGATAGTGAGGGACTGTGGGTTTAGGGGTGGGTAAGTGAGTTAGGGTTAGGGTGCAGGTAGGGTGGGCGGTAGTGTCGGACCTTAGGGTTAGGGTTTGGGTTAGGGATAGTGCATATGTTATGTAGTGTACTGTGTTGTTTACGTGTAGTGTGTTGGTGTAATGGTTTTCGGTGTTTTGCGTTGTCGGCGTTTTTTGTTGTCGGTCTTTTCGTGTCGGTCATTAGTGTGTCGGGCAAACGCGATTTCGAGGTTTTAAAGGTGATCCATATATATATATATATATATATATATATATATATATATATATATATATATATATATATAAGTTCATGAAGTATGGAAGTACAAGCCTCCCATACAAAATACACTTTCTTTACAGTTTGTTCAACAGGTTGAATCTTGAGTGGTTTAACTTAGTAAACTGAGTCTTCGTTGAGTTCAGCCTCAGTGATTAATAGGTGAAATGTTCCATTAAGAGGTACTATCTGTCTGATACATCCTCAAAAGAAAAGCTGACCTAACCTGACCACCTCTTGGGATAAAACCCAAAAGACTGTCTGGTGAGATGCAACTGTTATCTGATCTGCTGTCAAGACAGAATGTGTTAAATATCATGATCTGTCAGCTACCCACAGTGAGTAAGCCTCAGACATGCCATTGATTTAGCTTTACTGGCTTGTTGTCATCTTAAAATAAAACAGTTTTCCACGCTGGGCAAATCTGTAGCAGTAGAAAACAGTTCTAAGCAGTCTGCTCACCCACCAAGTTTTAAACCATTTCCTATCGCAGATATATGAAACATTCAGATTTATATTTGCCCTGATCTAACTGATTGTTTGATCCATTCAAATTTGACTCTCTCAGTCATACCAAAAAGGTGCACAATATCCACTGATGGACAGACTATTCCTAAATTCGCCAGCATCATGTAACTGGCATTTACAACACATATGCTAGCCGAAGATGACTAACTAAACCTCTGCTCAGTACGGATCACATTTGTAAGCAATAAACAGCTACAAATTAAATCCCTACATGCAGGCAGCCTTCAAAATAACTCAGATTTCCTCAAACTCTGGAACACTATATGAATCAATATTTCAAGGTATTACTGAGTCCTGAATGAAATATAGAAATGTTCTAACACCCCCCCCCCCACCCCAGTTGATCATGTTTGGCAATCGTTTCAAAGCCAAATACTAGAATAAGTGGTGGGATTTGAACTTTAGTATCCAGGCACACACATAGCATATTACTCGCTACATCCCCAAACAACTCAAAGCACAAACGTGTGATTTGTGAATGTTTAATCCCTGGGTACCTCATGTGTTGGTGTTTAGTCATTTAGTCAAATCTGACTCTTTGATATCTTAAGGCCTTTAGCATACCAGACATGTCTGTCAACAACTACTTCTTTAATTCTTGCAAATTCTTATTAATGGCTTCAGTAATGTTGTTTGTCCATCTTAGCCTCTGCTTTCCCCTTCCCATTTTGTCTTTAATATTTTCACAGTGTTAGTATCTTTGCTAATTAATTCTGCCTTTATATTATATGGGCAAAGTACTAGAGTTAAAATTTCAGTATCAGACATTCCAGTGAGCAGTCTGGTTAATTTTCTTTATTATTGACTCATTTGACCTTGCAGTCCATAGAATTCTAAAACATTTTTCTCAACATCACAGTTTAAGAACAATGACTTTTCCTGTGCCCAGCCTTACTTATAGTTCAGTGTCCAGCCACATGTTTTTACTAGGAAAACCATAACATTATTTTTTTTATACTGAGCAGCAACAACCCAGCTTTTGTGATTTCTACTTTCACTCATATTAACAGACTCTTCCAGCTCTTTATTGTGTTCAGCCATCAGGGTGGTATCATCTGCAATATGAGATTGCTAATATTTACCGCTGTAGTTTTGATTCTAACATCTGTTTTTTCACAGCCTGCATTTTACACGATATATACAGCTTATAAATGAAATAAGTAGAATGACAATATGCAGCTTTGAAACAAGACTGTTTCAGTCTTCCCTCAGTCTGTTATTTCATATTTGGTTCTATATGTTGTTTTATGGCTTGCTATAGGATTTGTCTACCACCCTCCCTCCAGCCACTGTCTCTCTCTATCTCAGAAATAATAGACATACTTCACAACATGGCACTCTGCATAAGTAGGCAAAATCCCATCTTCTGTTGAGACTTCAATACTCAATGTGACCAATACGAGAGCTCCTTAGATTAATGCGTAGATGGGTTAACATTTTTCCATACTACAATAGAGAGTCGATTATCCGAATGTAGATTATCCAAAATGTCAATTAACCGAACACAGTCTTCTAAAGTTTTCAGGTAGGAAAAATCAGAAAGTCTGAATATGCAAACATTATACATATTCGCTTGTGTGTGTGTTTTGAGCTTGTAACCCACTTGTGTGTAAAAAATATTCTTTATTATCCACTGGAATCACTGAATGGTTGAAAAGTATATTCCCTGCATGCAGAAAAAACACTTTTAGAAGTTTTTTATCCAGTTCAATTATATGTTTGATTATCTGAAGAGTTTGATTACCTGAACTACGCTAGGTCCCAATTACTTTGGATAATCGACTCTCTGCTGTATCACTACTCTTAGAAAACCTAACCCTTTTGCTAACAACTGCTGTGTGTTGCACTGGGTGCTTACCAGTATTGCACTAGTAATACTTTTCTCTTTAGTGAACACTAATCTGCTTTTGTGGCAGAAGATATAACACAACTTGGTCAATAAAATCTTCTCAGTCTTTCTAGAAGACCCATCAACTCCCACTAAAAAAAGGGCATGTAACCTTGGACTGGACATGTGCCACATCTAAAAAGGAATGTGACTGCCTTGCAAAAAAAAAAAAATATTATCTTCCTGTCTTTACAGTGAAAATATTATCCCAAGGTAATCATGTGAATAAAAGGCAATCCTGCACCATGAATAACTGGTGAGATAAAATATGCATAAGTTGCTGAAAAAAATTCCTATTCTTCGGTAAGCAACCATACCGGCTGCCTGGAGTTCTGATCCATTAGATACAGATAAATAAAGACTGGTAACAAAGACAATGCTTTGGGCGGCCACAGTGGTGCAGTGGTTAGCTTTGCTGCCTCACAGCAAGAGGTTCTCCGGTTCGATCCTCGGCTGGGGTGCCTTCTGTGCGGAGTCTGCATGTCCTCCCTGTGGTCGCGTGGGTTTCCTCCGGGTGCTCCGGTTTCCTCCCACATCCCAAAGACATGCTGCAGGTGGATTGAACACTCTAAATTGGCCCTAGGTGTGCGTGTGAGTGTGCCTTCTGTGGAAGGTTGGGCGCCGGGCTGGCAACTCGACACCGTAAAACTCCACTGCCATTCAATGTGCGGACAAGGTGATCCGCTGTGGCGACCCCTAACCGGGAAAAAGCCAAAAGAAGAAGAAGAAGAACAAAGACAATGCTTTACCATGGATAACTGCTGAAATAAAATATGCATTAGTTGGTGAAAAAAATATCTATTCTTCAGTAAACAACCATTCCGACTGCCTGGAGTTCTGCTCCATTAGATACAGATAAATAAAGACTGCTAAGCAAAGATAATGCTTTCTTCCTAAAATGAGACCTAAGAACCTCTTGGCACAAAATAAATAATTTTACTAGAAGATTATTTATCGGTCTTTTAAGAAGAGCCATGAAATATAACTAAACAACATACAGCAAAGTTGAGGTGCGCAGGAATTAAACTTTCACAAATCAGACAGGTTTGTGGCCTGAGTTGTTTGGAGATATAACAAGTAATATGCTAGGTATGTCCTACTAGGAACGTTAGGGTAATTCACAAATAATAAGCAGATTACTTTGCCCACCTCAGTAGCAGAAACATTTCCTGATTTTACTCTCCTCACCTTGACAGAGTTATTGAAATGTTAGCCAGCCCACTGACCTCTCAGCCAGTGAACCTGTTGGCTTCACTCTCAGTTTTCTCTTTTACCAAGTATACTTACAACAAGTGAGCAGGTTACTGAACAGTCTTCCAGTTTATAGAAAAGCTAATTTAGGTTTTCTCTTCCTAAATTTCATTAAAACACTTGACAAATATGGAAACCTGTCCATAGTATTATTGGCCTCTCTGTCAGTGCTGGCTCCTTCCTACAACTCTGGAAGGCATCCACAGCTATATGACTAACCAAACCTTGTGCTACAGCCATGAATATCTCATATCAAAAATTTTGATGCTTTCTCTACTCAGTAAAATCTTGGAGAAAGTAGTGTCAATATAAATAAAAACTCAGTTAGAAAGCAGTGGATAGTAACATGATTTTGCAGCTACTGTGACCAGTCATATTACACAACAATCAGTTTTGTGGCCAAATCAGTGCTGGGACCACTTCTTTTCACTATTTTATTAATACACTCTGTTTGTTTAGACAGTATTCTTTCCAAGAATTGTCTGCACTAGTGATATGGCCATCTGATCCTCTGATCATTCTGCAGCTGTCAGGCCAGGACCTACTAAAGATCTACCAGTGATTCAGTCCAAGGGATATGAACATGCATTTCAAAAATAAAAAATAAAAAAAAATAACAACAGACCATGCTTTTTGGGACTTTTACAGGGTCACTGCTATGCCATGCCGAATGGTAGACTTTTTGAATCAGTCATACAGTTCTAATACATGAAAGTATGGCTTGACCCTAAACTTTCTTTTTTTTCTGCACATATTTACAAGGTTCTCATCTAAATGAAAGGACTTCTAGGCTGTCATTTAAACTTACCATCTACTCATTAAGGAAGTTAAGCTACCACTGGGCATGGGTGTCTAATACCAAAATTTGAGATATTCTCCTCCTACAGCCACTGCTAACTCCCTTAGTTGTTGTTGTTTGTCTTTCGGCTTTTCCCAGTAAGGGGTCGCCACAGCGGAACTCCGGTTTGCTAATGATTGGCAGTAGATTTTTATGAAATGCCAAGGTGCCAGCTCAACGCCCAATCTTCAACGAAGGCATGCCCATTTATGCACGCATGTCTTTCGAACGCTACCCAACCGTGGGGAGGACATGCAGACTCTACACAGAAGGCACTCCCAAGCCCAGCCGAGAATTGAACGGGAGTACCTCTTGCTGTGAGGTAACAATGCTACTGCCGTACCACTGCGGCATCCCGATTTCCACAAATTCAAAGGACAAGTGAATAAAATCTGCAGATTTATGGCCAAGTAACCTCCAAAGCTATAACAATGGCTAAAACAGACTGGCATTTCATTACTCAGAGAGGTACCCCGCAGCCCTTCATGTTAAAATGCAGGCCACTGAATTATAAACACTACCTTTCATTAGCAAGAATGAGAACCAGACTTGTTCAGAAAAAATAGTGAATGACACTCATATGGCTGATCATTAGTGTGTCACTGTATTTTTTTTCATTGAAAGGCTGACTTGGTGATATAACAGGGATTTCCCCTTTCCCCACACTTGGTAAATATAAGTAGTGCGGATGGTGGTGTAACCTCCCTTATCAGGGGGTGCAGAGGTCATGACCCCTTCAAAAAATCGTTTTTTTTCTATTTTTAATAATTCATTGTTTTGTTTGCATACCCATATTTTCACTTAATTGTGAGCCAATCACAAGTGAGTCAGTGTCTTGTTAAGGAGCTACTAGAACATTAAAATGCACCCTGATTTCTCTGCAGCTTAGCAAGCTTTTTACTCAGGTTTTATTACAGTCCTTGTGTAAGTGTAAGAATAAGTTTTTTTTTCTGTTTTGGACCCTAGATTATGGAGTGCTCTGCCTGCAATATTGGGTTCATTACAAACTACATCATGTTTATTCTGCCTATATAAAGAAATAAAATGCAGACACAATTCACAGGTTGCATAGTTTTGTACATAGCTTGGCAAAGATCTTCTTTCACCACTTAGTGATCTCTGCTTGTGAAATGTTGTGGTAGATGATTGGTCTTGGAGGGACTGTGCCAACAGCTGTGTTGTTGCTATGTTCTCCCAGATGACTATCCCTAGAGTTAAGGTTCTGCTTATACTGTTTATGTTCAACATTAGCTGTGTTATATTTTAATATGTGTTGGTAGTTTAGTTGAATATCCTATGCATTTTTGTTGATCATTAATAGAATGTAAATCAACTGTAACAACCAATGGCTGAAGATGGGATACTATTGCTTGGTTTGCTTACTGTAAACAAAATAAAGTAAAAAACAAATGGAATACAATAAATACAATAAGCTATTATTTTCATGGTCTAAGACAGAAAAAGTCCACCCAGCCCAGGAAAAAATCACCAAAGCTATAAAGATCATAAGGCTGATAAGGCAAAATACCACTCAGTGGGGTCAAAGTCTTTGTAAAAATGCATACCAAGAAATATTATAGCTAACTTCATCTTGGCTTCCTGGATTTTACATTCCAGCTGAAGATAAATATGAACTCACAGTGTGGCCCATTGAGAATGTTGTCTGAAACTTCCAAAGAACATTAGGAAGAAACAATTTCAGAGCATGAATCGTAGGAGTAGGGTATTAGGTCTACAGCTGAAATAAGTCTAGTGGTATAGGTGAGGTTTGTTCAAAATTCTGATAACTGCATAACCAGCTTTTTAACCAAAAATGAGTAGTCAGCGAACAAAATACAACTGTAACCAAATTGAAAGTTCACTGATAGCTTCCAATTAGGGAACAAGCCGAAGAATTAAATGTTTATTCACTCAACAAAAATTAATGCTGTAAATTAAAAGTTGCTTTTTCGTAAAATATTCATCAGATACACGCACTTGACTACACAGACACATTTAAATAATTAACTTGAAATTGAAGGACCAATCACTGTTGACCAAACAATTAAATAGGAACCAATAAAAATGACTTAAGACGTTTTGTAAAAAACATCAAAGCTTGCTAAAAATACAAAGAATAAATATATAAATATCACAATAAGCAAATCCTAAATATACACTGTACATTAAAATGTAAACTGTAATTTATAAAATCTTATACATAACTACAAAGAATTAATTATATAAATTACTAAATGTATAAATGTTTGTATAATTATGTAGGAGTAGGTGACGTGACATAATAACTGCTGCCCTCTAGAGACCTAAGGACTAATCACAATTTTGCAGCTCTTAATTTCAATACAGGCAGAATGGAAAACATATCATTTAGCCCTGGCTGTTTTGTAGCATCCAACACTATTTGCCAATAGAGCTCACGATATTCTAACTTAGCTTCCCACATACCCCCTCTTATTTCCTTAGGCACAACTTCCAAAACAAAAAAATATAAATGATGCTTGATGACAAACTGTCTTATGTGAAAAGAGGGCATTGTCTGGATTCACCTTACTCATCTCGTACAAGTGTTCATAAATGCGGGTTTTGAGTTTTCTCTCTGTCTTGCCAATGTAAAATGATTTACATTGCTTACAAAGGGCAAGATATACCAAACCACTTGTATTACAATTGGAATAACAATTACTCTTAATAGTTCTGTTCCTACTCAAAATTTCTATGGAAGAAGCATTAAGTATAAAAGTGCACTGGGAACATGCACCACATTTAAAGGTGCCAGTCCTTACACCATTACCTTGTAAACCAAAACCACTTCTAAACTCAAAAAGATTTTTGAAGTTCCTATCCCTTCTATATGTGAATTTTAACTGACTTTTGAGAAGTGGCTCCAAATCTGAGATTTCTTTGAATTTTTCCCATTCTCTACTAATAACATTTCTAATAACTCCTGAGTCTCCATTGAAATCCAAAATATAAGAATCAGCCCAATCATTATTCCATTTAATTTGTTTGGAAACTAATGAAGTAGCAGGCATAAAAACATCCTGTCCCAAAATAGGAGCAGATCTACTGGATCTACCTTCCAAGATGTCTTTAGTGACTTGTTGAATTAAACTATTAGGATAACCCATTTCTTTAAACATGTCACCCACTACCGCATTCAACAATAAAATCATTGTCATTGGAAGTCATACAACTAATCCTAACTAGTTGCCCTTTTATAAGGTTTTTCTTTTGGAAAAAAGGATGACCACTAGTGAAATGAAGATAGGAGTTTGAGAAAGTATTCTTTCTATGTACTCTAGATGAAAAATTGCCATTATCCTTTGTAATACAAACATCTAGGTAAATCAGCTCCTGATAGTCAAAATTGTAAGTAAAATCCAAAAAGTCTGTTGTACCTTTTAGGTAAGTCAGGAACTCAAAAAATGTTTCCTGACTTGCTGTCCACAAAATACAAACGTCATCCAAACAACGTTTGTATAAGGACCAACAACTACTAAATTCATTGTTAAGCACATATGAGTGCTCCCACCAAGTTAAAATAATATTGGCATATGTGGGGGCACATCTGGCCCCCACAGCCACACCTTTAATCTTCTTGTAAAATTCACCTTCATAATACATGTAGTTGTTTTTAAGAATTAACTCCATTAACAAAAGAACATTAGTGAAATCATTATTAGAAAAATTTCCAAATGTACTCATAGAGTCTTCCAGCAATTGTAGACCTGTATTATGCGGTACACTACCATAAAGATCCACAATGTCCAAGGTTACAAACAAGAAACTATCATTATGAAGTTTGGGATTTAACTGTCTAAGAAGGTCCCAAGAGTCTTTTATCACCGCTGGATCCTTCAAAGATAAATCCTTAAGTTTGGTATCCACAAATTTAGTTAAAGATGCTGTAATTGCACCTTTGGAAGAAACAATTAATCTAAGTGGAGGATCCAGTGGGGTCTTGTGAACCTTGGGAATACCAAACACTGACAAGACCCTGGGATGTTTATTCATTAAAAAATTAAATGTATCCAAGTTTATGGAGCCTTCCAAAAGTAAGCATGAGATGAATTCTAGAATGGGCTATATTAACCTCGTTGATAGAAACCAAAACATATTTAGAAATATCACTAAGCTCTTCTTTCATTTTGGACTCATATACAATGCTATCCATTAAAACAGTTCCTCCGCCCTTGTCCGGTTGCATAATTCTCAAAGAGCGGTCAGTTTTTAAAGAATCTAGTAGGCCTTTTTCATCCTTGGAAAGATTAGAATGTATCCTGTGGTTACTAATTTCTTTCCTGATTTCCCTTTCCATAATATTTTCTAGATTTTTAAGTTGGGGGTGAAGGGGGGGGGTTAAAATACCTTTCTTCCTCAAGGGTATGTAAGGTTTGGTATCATACATTTGATTATTAAAAAATAGGGCTAAATTATTTTTCCTAATAAAAAGTTTCAAATCTACTATGGCCCCTAGACACATAAACCTTCCTTATAGGAATGAATTTGAAACCCTTAGAAAATAAATTAAAATGTTGGACAATGATAGAAAGGCCACTGTAATTAAAAATCTTGTAACCTTTGTAGGTATAAACCCTATCCAAAATAGTAATAACTTCCTGTTCTTGATCTATTGATACCATGTTTTCCTCCCCAAATTCCCCCCATAATTGTAATTGTAATAAACCTGTGGTTTGTTCTTTATCCTGTTCAGTCTCCGTAAGGGAGGAGGGTGGGGGTGATCTAAAGGGATATCTCTTTGATAAATGGACTGTCCAAACTCCGGTTCACCACACTAGTTCTGTCATCAGAAAAAAACCTGTTGTTATCCTCCCTTGTTTCGTATTCACTAAATCTGTAAAAAGGTCTGGGTTTGGGGTATGCTGTACCGTCCTTATACTCTTTGAGATCCCTCTCTAATTTATCTTGCTTTCTTATCACATTACTAATACATTTCCTATCTACTTGATCAAAAATGTCATGATATTTAACTTTCTCACTCTCCACTGTAAATAACAGGTCATTTAATATGCATTCATTAGTCTTTTCCATTTCTTTCAATAAAAACAATTTCTCCCTTATAGCCTTAACAACCTCCTAATCACAATTATCAAAAACTTTAATTAAATGTAAATGAAATTCAGAGCTGTCCTGGACTCTATTGGGATATTTGAAATTCTTAAACCTTTAGGGACAATTTTATGTTTAAGGCATTCATTTAAATATGCGTTGTCACAATCAATACTTTTGTATTTGTCCAACAAAACATGTAACCTGTCCAAATTTTCTTTGTAGGTTAGGATTCCAGTATTCATTTTAGTTTTGAATGCCTTGCTGTTAAAATCATAATTCTTTTTGATAATATCATTAAAATCAATAACAGTTTTAGTATTAGTTTTTTGTAAGTCACCTTTATTTGCGTTAGAAATAATGCTGGCTCCTGCAATGTCCTTCGCCTGGGATTCTGCCGCTTCCTGAACGCACAAAACCAATGTGATGATAGATTGGCAGTCTGGGGTTAAAAGTTCCACTAACTGCGAAAGCTGTCCAATCATTTTTCGTAGTTCACCCCTTTCACTTCCTCTGCATTCATCTTCGGACTCAACCCCTGGATGCTCAGCCATCTCCACAAGAGACAATAACCAAAAATGAGATGTCAGTGAACAAAATACCACTGTAACCAAATCAAAAGTTCACTGATAGCTTCCAAATAGGGAACGAGCCAAAGAATTAAATGTTTATTCACTCAACAAAAATCAACGTTGTAAATTAAAAGTTGCGTTTTCTTAAAATCTTCATCAGATCCACACACTTGACTACACAAACACTATATAAATAATTAACTTGAAATTGAAGGACCAATCACTGTTAACCAAACAATTAAATAGGAATAAATAAAAATGACTTAAGACTGTTAACCAGCTTTGTTCAAAGGTTAACAATTTTCTGGGCCTCTTCATAATAGATTTTCAATGTCGCCGTTGGTGAAAAGCATCAAATCTTCCATCAGTGTAAAGATTTCTATCAGATGCCCCCTCAGATCTTGTAACATTGGCATTCAGTAGCACCCTTATTGCTTCATCAGTTTTATATAGTATAATAGCAGTATAAATATTACCTCAGGTCTCACCTGAAAATAGATCACTAACATAGTGAGACCAACCCAGTCAACAAAGGATAAATAATCAATATTCAGTTCCAGTAAGTGGGTGTGGGTGGCCACGGTGGTGCAATGGTTAACGTTGTCACCTCACAGCAAGAGGTTCTCTGGTTCGATCCTCAGCTGGGGTGCCTTCTGTGTGGAGACTGCATGTCCTCCCTGTGGTCGCGTGGGTTTCCTCCAGGTGCTCCGGTTTCCTCCCACATCCCAATGACACGCTGTAGGTGGATTGGACACTCTAAATTGGCCCTAGGTGTGAGTGCGTGCATGTGTGTGCCTTCCGTGGGAAGGTTGGGCGCCGGGCTGGCAACTTGACACCGTAAAACTCCACTGCCAATCATGAGTGGACAGCTGATCTGCTGTGGTGACCCCTAACTGGGAAAAGCCAGAAGAAGAAGAAGAAGTTCCAGTAAGTGGATCAGTCCTGCTGCACAAAGTTGGCTTCCTGCAGTACCCAGGAATAAAAGCTCCTGCCAGTTTCAGAGTACAAAGGTGTGAGTTAAATGAGCATGCATATATTCCCTTACGTGCTCTGGGACAGCTCAACAGTTCATCACAGTGCTATGCAGAAGACATTGTTTGTTAATTTGAATTGCTGATCAGGATACTGGGACTGGGAATAAGCCATTTTTAGTGTAACCTTAAGAAGAAAAGCTTTGGGGGCGTGGCCAGGATGAAACGAGGATAGCAGCACTTTTCTTCTGCTCTGCTACTACATATATTTTTAACAGGAAATTCTTAGTGCTAAATAATCCAACAACTCAGTTAAGTGAATTACAATAAACTTTGGTGTCTTAAAGGATTATATAAAAAAAAATTCTTAAAATTCAACTATTTTCCTGTCAAAATCTGCAAGAGAAAATTTCTTCACTGTATCCTGCAGCACCATGAGTTATACAAAGGTAGCATCTTAAGACTCCGTTCAAAAAAGAGCTTCAGTCATTCCTGACTAATATTCTAGAATTGACTTTGAAAATAGATAGACTGGACACCAAAACAGATGACTTTAAGAAAACCTGTTCCAAACAAATGAAACAAATTAATGAAGCTCTGCAGTTACAGAGAAACCAGATTTCTGGCATTGAATATTCCTTCAATGATATGGAAGGAAGGCTAAGTGAAGGGGAGAAGAATACTGAATTCCTGTTAAAACAGAACAACTCTTTACTAGCCAAAATAGGTGATCTTTTTTTTCGAAACACCTTTACTGAATTATCACTTGTGACGTAGGCAAATTTACATTCATATAAAAGTAATCAAACTATATTAACATGACAAAAATTATACTTCACATATATTGCTATATATCATATAACCTAAGCAATATTACATAAATCATTCAATTTCTGCATTTTTAAAACAAGAAACCATTACTTACTATATAGGCAATCATACATTTATATAAATGAAAACAAACCACACTGACACAATCCTAGTTGCAAAGATTTTACATCACAAACCATACTGACATTCCCAGTTGCAAACATTATACATCACTTATAATCTACCCAATTTTTCTCACTCAAACATTACATAGCTCATTTAAGTCCTGTCACATTTTTAGATCTCATTCCTCCCTTGTATGTATTGTTCCCACAATTCTTTTCCTATGTAGTGTGCTCCTACCCTTTTCTAAAGAGCTCATTTCCAGTTGTTTTATCTCTGTTAGTATATTCACTACTTCCAGTATAGTTCATTTAGATTTTGATATCCATTTTCTAGTAATTGTTTTTTTGACAGCCACCATTATTAGATACAACAAAGGCCTTACCATGTCTAGGCAATTCCAATTTTGTATCATAGCTCAGAAAAATCATCTCCCTCGTCAGACCAATCTGCCCACCCAGAATCTCTGACAGTGCATCCTGCAGGGAATACTTAAAGTCTGCTAACTCACCACACTCCCAGAAAATATGCTCCCAATTACACCTTTCTTCCCCTTCACACCTCCAACATTCACTGTCAGGCTGAAGAAAAATTCTCCGGTGTCTACTTGGGATATAAAATTATCTCTGTAAACATTTCCAGGTGAAAATCCTAAATCTTCTACATTTTGTTGCTTATTTGGGAGACATACATATATCCTCCCATTGTTTCTTTGTGAATTGCTTATCCAGTCTCTCTTCCCAATCCTTTCTAATCTCCTCTGATTGATTCTTATAGTTATCATGCAATATTTTATATGCTCTACTTCTTCTTCTTTTCTTCTTTTTATTTTGGCTGTTCCTATTAGGGGTCACCACAGTGGATCATCTGTTACCATTTCTTCCTTTCCTCTGCATCTTACTCTGTCACACCAACCACCTGCATATCCTCTCTCACCACATCTATAAACCTTATCTTAGGCCTTCCTCTTTTCCTCTTACTTGGCAGCTTCATCCTTAGCATCCTTTTCCCAATATACCCAGCATCCCTCCTCAGCACATGTCCAAACCAATGCAATATCGCCTCTCTGGCTTTGTCTCCAAACTGTCCAACCTGGGCTGACCCTCTATTCCTAATTATTCCTTTTTTAATGGCAGCTTCTGTTCTAGATTCTATTAAAAACTCTACCAGTGCTGGTCTATCATTTAGGATCCCCCCATTTCTTTCTCTTTGCATATACTCTGATATCAATCCCTGATGGAGAAGGCATTCTTTGATCTGCAGTCCAAATAAATTCTTGGCGTCTTTCCATTCTATTATCTTTCCCTCTCTAGTTATTTGCTCCCAATACCTTGGTTCTTTTGCCAGTTTTGTCCAATAAATTCCAGCCTCCTCTTGCCTGTTGTCTGTATCCCTAATTGCAGTCAACCCTATTGGCAGAATCTCCTTTCTCCAGTCCCATGTTGGTTTAGTTCTTAGAATACTTTCTGCTACTTTATGGATATAGTATTCTGCATGATTATTGTTAGTCTCCTTAAAGGCCTCCATCCAGAATCCCAGTCTCTCCTTGTTTCTTGAGCTTCCCCCATGTTTCATAATCATCCCTTTCAACTCTGAATTATAGTTTTCTGCTTGTGCTATGTATAGGAGTCTTAACTGTGTATCTCTGAACTACCCCCTTCAAATTGGGTAATCCCAATCTACCCTGTTCTACTGGAAGAATCAGCTTATTCCACTTGACTCTTGCCATCTCCCCATCCCAGATAAAGTCCTTCAGCTCTTTATTAATTGCTGTCCACAACTTCTCCTCTGGTTGATACAAATATGCCTGACCTGCATATAAGAATAAAGGGAATAAAAACATTTTAACTGCTTGTATCTTATTATCCATATCCATATAACAAAGTTTCAATTTTCTCAGTTTTTGTATTATCTTTTGTTTAATCTCTTCCCACATATCCTTAGCTGCCACACTAGAATAATTTTTAATCCGTACTCCTAAAGATTTCATTTTATCATGTCCCCATAAATATGGGCATTCCTGAACCAGTTCGTTTGTGGGTACATAGTTTACCACTATTGCTTTTATTTTAGCTTTATTAATGTCTCAAAATGTTCCACAACACTGTAATGTCTTTTTCTGGTTTTGTCAGGTTTTGTTGATGTTGTCAAATGTTTGTCTACCCTCCACAAAACCACATTAATCGATATCTATCAGTTTTGGCATTACTTTTGCCATTCTTTTAGCCATTATAGACATGAACAATTTATAATCATGGTTTACTATTGAAATGGGCCTATATGAAGTCTGATCTGATGGATCTTTACCCTCTTTAGGTATTACAGCTACCACTGCTTTCTTCCAGGATGGTGGTACTTCTCCTCCTCCTCTTAACATACTGTTAAAAAATTCCAGATCTTAATCAGATTTTTCCCTCCTAGCTTCTAAACTTCCCAGGAATACCATCCATTCCTGGAGACTTTACTGTAGATTGTTATAGATCACATTTTTATCTCATCCCTTCCTATCCTAACTGTTGGTAACTGAGCCTCATCTACCTCTAACCATGACATATTTAATTCTTCCATGAACATTTCCATTTGTATCTTTTCTTGATTTTCATATTTCTCTGCTTTATAGAGACTCTCATAGAATTTCTGAAATATTTCTAATACATTTACAGGATCTCTTGTTGCCTTCTTTGTTATAGGCTCCCAAAGTTTGGCAACAGCTCTTTCTACTTTCTGTTGCCTGAGTCATTGTGCTAAAAGTTTTTATGCTATAGCGTTATTGTCAAAACACAGTTGCTTAACAGTAATCTTTCTAAGAGAATCCCTTAGTTTTTACCTAGCATTTTGCAGCTGATCCTCTTCTTCTTCTGTGAGATCCCTCCTATTCTGCAATACTGTGATATTTTTCAATCCCTTTAAATAATTTTTGTTACTTCTTAACCATAGCTCCCTTTCTTTTATTTCCACCCTATTTCTAAACTCCATCTTAATTTTATTCCACTCCATAGCTATATTTTCAGAAGAGATTTCTGTCCTCTCTAACAGCTCCTGAATAATCGCCACCACCCATTCCTTAAATTCTTGTCTTTTCAACAGAGAGGTGGGAAAGCACTAGTGTCTCATTTTTATTTCATTACCTTGTGTTTTGATTTTAGCTATTATTGGCACATGATCTGAAATAGCTATTGGGTGGTTATCAAGAGCTTCAATTAAATGCACATGTTCCTGTGAAATATAAAATCTGTCTAGACTAGGCCAGTTTTTATATCTTGGGGAATAATATGCAAATTCACTCCAAACTCCTATTACTGAATTCGGGTTTATATTGTAACATCAAAGTCTCAAAACTTCGAATGCTACAATATCGAAACCACTACATTGAAAGCAGAAAATAGTGAAGCCACAGAACATCAAAATCTTGCCTGGGGCAAGATGTCAGTGGGCCGTTCCGCGGCTTTGCTATTTCCCCCACTGTGATGCGATAGTTATGGACCTTAGGGTTAGGGAGCGGGTTAAGGTAAGTGGATAGGTAGTACTGTATGTATGGTTTAGTGTAGGTTTAGAACTAGGGTTTTGTAAAGTGTATGTGCGTGGCTTATTTAATTTTTGGTGTGCTTGTGTTGTGTGTGTGTTTCTCGGAACAGCAAATTTTTTCCCTGGGAAAACAATTCGCTGTTCTGAGCGTTCGATGTTATCACATTTCGAACTTCCATGTTTGAGCTTATGGTGTTCGATATTTTGGAAGTTTGATTATGTGATATAAACCCACTGAATTCATATCTTCCTTGCCAAATATTTCCATAACTTTCTTTAAAAATCTGCCCTCCTTTGTTATATTTTTCCTTCTAGGCCCCAAAACACATCTTCACTGCTGCAAATCAAATTCCAGTTCCGACCTATAAATAAGATTCCTTACTGAAAAGTGATTATTTCTTCCAGGATTTTCTTACGCTCCATTGTAGCAGCTTTATGGGGAATGTAAATACAAAACAAATTCTGACAAAAGTCCAATATTTCGAGATTTTCTTGTTCTGTCATATTTCACAAATATAATTATTGCATTATAATCTTATGTTAAGTTACTGGTTTTATTACTGTTCATCTCTGAAATCTTGTTTCTGCTTAATTTCCAATGTACTCTCAATTCTTCTCGTCACCTTTCATGCTCTCTTCCTTCTCTCCAACATTTTCCATTGAAAATTTTGAAAAGGTTTTACAGGTAGCCTTTATTACCAGAAAAACAAAAAGTAGAATCTCCTTCTGTTTCACAGCTTACGTTTTGTTGGACAAACGTTTGTATCTCCTCCTTAGCATGTACTTCATCAAAAAATGATTTTGTCCCTCCAGGGAAGAATACCCTGAAGACAGCTGGGCACAGCAGTTTGAATCTCACTCCTGCATCTCAACATTCATTGAATAGTGGTTTAAATTTGCTACTCTTCTGCCTGGTGTACAGTGAGTAATGATTCCCCACAAACACTCTGCTTTCTCCCATTTTTTAGTACTTTGCCCGTCTATTAAATCTTTGTCAGAATCAACTCCTTCTGCTGGTAATATTGCCTCTTTACTATTAAATGTCTAGGTTTCTTTCTTATAGCCAGGTATGGAGCATACACATGAGATGCCCTTTCAACTAACAACTCCTGCTGTAGAATACCAGTCCAGTTGCTTATTTGTGCTTTCATGAAATCAATGCAGTCTGTTCCTTCCAGCTTCTCTGGTATAACTGAAGATCTCAAGTTTCCCCTATATGCTCAGTCCTATCATTCTGCTATGTCTTAAACATCTCTTCCTGAGCAATCTCATATACACCCAGCCTTATTTTTGCTTCGACATCTGATTTTTGCAGCTTTATCATCTCATCTGAATATCTGCTTAAAGCATCTTCCATTTTTTCCAGCCTTTTATTGTAGGTGTTGATATACTCCATCAATGCTTTATTTTAACCAGGTCTGTATGCAATTGTCTTATATCTTCCTGTAGGTTACTGGAAGTTATGTATGAAGGATGCATTGCTTTTTGCTGAACAGATGGAGAACTTTCTCCAGTCAGTGTTTCTTCCTCACTTTTTGTAGCTGATTTTTTTTCAGGTCATCTGTATTTCTTTATTTCTGGCATTTAGGTAGTGCACCTCCTAGCCAGTTACTGAAATTTGCCCATATATTAATGTCTACTGTGCTTCTCTGCTAAGTTTCTGTTTTACACTGGGAGAGCTAGAAATAATCTATTACTCAATGTGCAGCTATCCTGGAAGTCCTCTAGCCAAAATAGATGACCTTGAGAATAGGTCTCATAGGAACAACATTTGTATTTTTGGTCTACCAGAAGAAACAGAAGACAACAATATGGTTAATGTCTTGTCTACCTAGCTGCTTAGCTAGAAGCTCTCTGCTTTGGTATATAGAGAGAGCACAAATATCTCTGTTTAATCTTGTATCAAAGTCTAGTACTTCCCAGTGGTCCATCATGGTTCAATTTATTTCATCTCAGGATAAAAAAATGGTACTCAAAACCACCTGGGCTGTCACCACTTAAAGCAGAAGGAAATATTATTCATTTTGATAATGAGTATTCAGCAGCAGTGATGTCTAAAAGGAAACAATTCATTCTCCTTATAAGAAAACGTAAGCAAAAGCAGATGAAAGTACATTTATAGTTCCCAGCCAGGCTGAAGATTTTCCTTTCTAACTTGGTTAAATTATTTGAAGATCTTCACCTTGCATTGTCATATCTACAAACTTACAAAATTTATGAACAGAGAATATGGATTGGTCCATTATAGCCTTAAAAAGAAAAATGGAGACAAACGAGAAAAAGAAGAAAAGGAAATAAGATGTCAAGGATTTCTTTTCTTTTTATGTAAACAAGATTAGTTTTACTTCTTTACATATCTTTACCAGCAAAACATGAGATGAAAACATGCTCAACTATAACATAAATAGGAATCAGACAATCAGCAAGCAGTCTACTAATGTAAGTTAATTTAATTCCTTCTTTTTCTGTCTTAAGCTTGACAAATTTACAAATAATTAAGAATCATTTTTAATAAGTCATGACAAAATATTATTAGTTTCCCTTAAATGAAGCATACAGCATTAATACTGGTATATAATCTGAAGGGTTGCATGCAGAATTGCTTACTCAGGAACTAATGCATATTTTATATTTGAAGTATAAAATAGCTTCAGTATAGCACATAGTTGAATTTAAAGTTGTTTAATTCATATAAACTGCAGTTACCTAATAAAGGGAAACACACACAATGAGTGACATCTCATACTTTCTTGTTATAAAAAGGAAAATACATTAACAGTATTAAATTAAAACTGCTACTTAAATGGTAAACTAAAAGAAATGACAGATAAACATCTTCACCTAAGTGTGGAAGCAACTCAATGTAATCATTAACTACAGTAACATTAGAAAAGCTATTTCACTAAAACTAATAGTAAAATATAAAAGCTGCCTGTCTTCCTAGTGCATAGATTTAGATAATAAGTTACTGTTCAATTTAATAGAATGATTTATGATATGCTGGATTGGGGAGGGGTGATTGCAGTTGCTATGGATGTGTGTTTTGATGTTGCTTAACAGTGGTGAGATTGTGAAGTTTTAAATGGCTTTGAAATAGTCTCTATTCATAAATGAAATGTTCAAGTTCAATATGAAAAATATGGAAATTGTTGTGACTGATGGGCTGTCCCTATGTGAGATGCTTCTGTGGTAGTTAGATATGAAGCCATCTCTCCATAGCTTGAGCTTTTTTTTTTACTTCATTTAGAATACATGAAACTTTCTCTGGTAAACAGCTACAGTTCAGTTGAAATTCCCACCTAAACAAGAGAACAGAGCTGTTCATGTTCAGAGACTCTGATTGCCAGGCAGCACTTGAAGGTTAATTTGAATAAAAGGCGGACCCTTTTAAATATGCATTAGCTCAAATTTCACTGCAACTATAGACATATATATATATATATATATATATATATATATATATATACAACTGTAGACTACGTTAGACATACGAACTGGCATTGAAGAAGGGAAACAATTATAATGGTACACATAATATGAAATACCTTTGAATGCATTCTTAAGTAAATATATTTGAAAGCAAGCATCTGAAGTTTGTTAGTAGCTGGCAATGAATGGTAAAACAAATATACATAATATTTAGAGCTTAATTATTAGAGGCTTGAAATACATGATATGAATATGTTGTCAATACAGTCTCTTCACCCAAGACTGGACTAGACAGTCAAGAGGAGAAGGTAAACACTTGCACCACACCACACTTATCACATAGTCCCTCAAAACCTACACCATTAAAACAGACACATAGAAACGCAAAACACACACCTACATTCACGGAGGCCCTAAATAAAAATCTGCTCAAGCAACAGAGACTTCCAAAGCAAAAATGCAAGCAATCTCCACTCCCCCCAACACAACCCAAATGACACATAGCCCACAAACTCAGTGCGCCACTCAGCCACAGCCAATAGCACATAACAACATACCAAACACTTTAGTCATAGGTGACTCTATAGTCAAGCTCACTGATGTTCCACTCACCAGGCTAAACAAGGAGAAACTTACTGTCAGCTGCCTGTCGGGTGCCAGGATCTGCCACATAATGCACACACTCAGGTCACTCCACAAGTACAAATATGACTCTGTCATTGTCCATGTTGGGTGAATGACCTGAGGCGTACTTTCCTGGACTACATAAAATGAGACATGGAGGAGCTCTCCGATCTTGTAGCCCAGGCAGGTATGACCCTAACCCTGAGTAGCATCCTGCCATTACCCAGAATGATACCACAGTACAAGGACAAAATGATTGATTTCAACAATTGGCTAAGCTTCTGGTGTCATTCTAAGGGGATCTAGTATCTGTCTGCCAGGGATGACATGATCATCAGACCATGATGCATTGGCAGAGATGGCCTGCACCTGTCGCCCTTGGGATTCCGGTTACTGGCTAAGGCTCTTGCCATCCCTATAGTGCCTTTTTAGGCAAGGTTCAAATGACAAATTCACCACCATAACAGGTACAAGCAAGCAAAATCTGAGGGTAATGCTACTCAATGCTAGAAGTCTAAACCTCAAAATGCATTCACTCGAGGCACTCCTTAAAATGGAGAACATCGACATCTGTGCAGTGACAGAGACCTGGTTCAAGGCTCCAGAGAGCACTCCTGCATTACCAGGCTATAATTCATACCACACCTTTCGGCCACCTAACCTGGACAGAAACACTAAAGGCAGAAGCATGTCCATATTCATTAAGGATATCCACACCTCCAGGCTAGTTGCTCAGCATAATGCATCTGAGATTATCTAAGTGCAACTAACTCTGGGCAAGACCGCAGTCCAGATTGTAACTTGCTACAGATCCCCCACCATGCCCCAGGATTCCCACTCCTCATTCTTGATACACTGGAAAATATTAGGGTACAACCCAACACCCTCATAATGGGTGATTTCAACTACCCCACCATTAACTGGG
This sequence comes from Protopterus annectens, assembly GCF_019279795.1. Classification (NCBI taxonomy): domain Eukaryota; kingdom Metazoa; phylum Chordata; order Ceratodontiformes; family Protopteridae; genus Protopterus; species Protopterus annectens. Next base: position 904,983,075 of record NC_056746.1, read on the forward strand.
AAAACTACTCATGTACCAACTCTTTTGCTCAACATTTTCTGGAATTCAGAAATTCCAACGCCTTGGATCAACTTATCCACACCCCCACCAGGGGCAGCAATATCCTAGACCTGGTCATTACCAATATGGGCAACCTGTGTTCCACACCAGAGGTCAATTCCTCATTGGTCAGATCTGACCACAAGCTAATCACCCTAGACATCCACATCCTGCCCCCACCCCCATTAGGGAAACCACTGTAAAAAATTTCTCCAAAGCCAACTTCACACTTCTTAAGACAGAAGTGGCAAACTTCACGACACCCACACAGACAGACAATAGAGGTACGACTGCTGAATCCTACACAAATGCACTTTATAAACACTAAGAGAACCAAGATGCTAGCCTCCAAAAAAGGAAGCCAATCTGGTGGTCCCTTGCCATAAACAAACTCTACAACGGAAGAAAGAAACTGTTGCAAAAAAGAGTAAAATCCCATGACTGGACGAACTCCTTGGTCAGCCTTAGTAAGAAGCTGAGATCCCTCATAAAATCCTGCAAAGCTATTTATGAAAACAAAATTGCCACTGATCCTAAAGACAACCACAAAGCATTCTATAGCTATGTCAAGAATCTCAATGGCAACACTCAGATCTGCTCTGAGTTACAGTGCAATGGCACTAAATATACAGAACCAACTGATATTGCCAACATCCTGGCAGATAGGTTCAGTGCTAACTTTACCCATCTCTCACCCCCTACACAGCCCATCTCTATACCAGAAGAATGCAAAGTTCCTGTAATCACGGCTGCACAGGTAACAACCACACTCTCCAAAGCCAAGAACACAGCATCCATGAGACCTGAAAACATCCCAGGCTACATTCTACATGAACTACAGAATGTACTGGCAAGTCACCTAAGCACCATGTTCAGTCATAGCCCACTGAATGACACACAGCAATGGTTATCCCACTCTACAAAGGGGGAGCCACCACAGACCCCAGGAACTACCGCCCCATTAGCCTAATGAGCCTGGTCTGCAATACCATGGAACATATCATCATGGAACTTATAAACAAAGACATTGGTAATCTCCAAACTCTGGACCCCACCCAATTCGGGTTTATAAAAGGCAGATCATGTCTCCTTAAACTGATAGACTTCTTTAAAGCAGTCACCAAAGCCGTAGACGAGGGTAAGGTGGTTCACACAGCCTATCAAGATCTTGCCATGGTTTTTGACACCATCCTCAATTCTGGAATTATAGATAAACACACTAAGCTAGTTATAAATCCCTATGTCACAAGATAGGTTGCCAACTGGCTCACTGACAGAACCCACACTGTGAAAGTAGCAGACTCCAAATCCGACTTCAGACCAGTGACAACTGGAGTACAACAGGGTTCAGTCCTGGGTCCTCTCCTGTTTGGTATCTACTTTTCTGAAGTACAGGCTAATACAGAAGGTTTTGGCTAATGAAGTTCACATATGACTGCAAACCAGGAGCCATAATCGAAACTCATAACGATGTGGACATCCTACAAAAAGGCCTCACTAAGACAGATGCCTGGTGTCAAAGCCATGGCCTCAAGCTCAATGGCAAAAAGTACATTTTCATCCCCTTTGGTAAAAACTCTGTACCCATGACCTACCACATAGATGTTAGTCTACTTAACACTGAAAGTGTGATAAGAGACCTTGGGACACAGGTGGACAGTAGTCTCTCCTTTGATAAGCACATTGCCAACAGTAGTCACAAAATCCTTCTATGTGGCACACCTCATCACAAAAGGTTTCCCATCCAGGAAAAAAGAGGTAATTGTTCTCCTCTACTCGTCACTCATTAGACCCATTATAGAGCACAACGCCTCTTTTGGTATGTACCTCACAAGACATCTACAACAGCTGGAAAGGCTGCAGAAATACCTCACAAAGAGGATTACCAGCCTCAAACAGATGCCCAACGGAGACCGTCTCAAAAAACTCTAGCTTTACTCTGTCGCATATTGCCTACTCAGAGGCGATCTCTGCCTAACATACAAAGCTTTGTCAAACCCAGAGCTGTTGGAATGCTTCACTTAAAGAAACCCCAATCCTTCTGAGCTACATGCTCTAGGGACCTAAACCTTGTCACCACAATAAACAGAACATGCTGGAGGGATAGCTTCCTGTCCCAGAGACTTCCCATACTCTGGAACAAACTACCTATCTATATCAAACAAAGCTCCTCATTAGCACTCTTCAAGAAAAATCTTGATGATTGGATGGGAAATAGGAAATTCACCCCGGGGGTCACCTCTGGGGCTCTGCTCGATAGGGGCACAGGAAAATAATTTTCTTGGGTGGCGAAAGCCAGGGTAACTTTTTGGCTAGGCTTATATAGGCCATAGGGCCAGTAGCCTAGTACCTACCTATGAACCTATGAACCTATACACTTGAAAGTCTCATACATAAAGCAAAAGCAGAAAATAACTGTGTACTTTTCAGAAATAACATAGGAGGCTTTAATTTACAGTAATAAGCCACTGAATGTAAACAAATAATGCACTATTGTTTAAACGTTGTAGAACAACTATTCATTTACTTTAATATAATCTTACAAAGATAGAACAGAAGGGTCTGAAAGTACATTGGTCTTATGGTGGGATACACAACAAAACATTTTCAATTACTGTGCAGCAGTCTTTCATATTTTAAACTATTAGTTGATGAATTTCAAAACTATGCATAGATAAGGAACAATAATAAGAGATGTAAGCATATCTTACTTTAACATCTTAATGAGCGCATAAAACTGGAGAATATATATATATGTTAAATAAGTTAAGATGTGAAATAATTGTTCTACTATTATATATTAACAATGCTTTAAATGATACAGGCTCATCATTACTTTACTGTTAATAACATCAGATTTGATTGTAGTAGAGCAGACTGTTTTTTTTTTTTTTGTTTTTTGTCAGAGTATTGGATGGATGTGTTTGCTTGGATGGTTAGACTATTCAAGCAAGGAGTGCTAGACTCCATGGGGGTAAGAGGAATTTTAAAAGCAAATGTTTAATGATAATTATATTTTTTAGCTTTTTTCGAGTGTCCACAATAGCAGCTATTTTATGTCTAATCAAACCTTCAAATGTTAATGTTCACGTGATGAATACTAAGCAGTTCTTTACAAACAGAGTGTCATTATCTGTGAGAATAACATTTATACTTTTGATCAGGAGGACAAATGGCATTTATTAACTGCATTTCCAGAAATGTCAATGGATTAAATAACGGATGCAAGAGGGGTAGCTTAAATAGATATTTGAAGTTGTTTCATTCTCAAGTTAGTTTTTTTTACAGAAAACACATTTATTAAAAGAAGACTTAGGCTAAATACTAAAAACTACATTATATTATCCAGTTCGTAATATAATCAAAAAAGGGGGTTGCTATATTAAAGAGAAATTCACTGCCTATGCCTATGGTTATAGAAACATATCAAGATGATAAAGATATGTTTTGTACTGTAACTATAAAGTATAATAAGAGGATATTAACACTTACTAACTTGCATTGGATTGCTGGAATAGGAATTAAAGCAGCTGACTAATGTCTAGAACAAGTAATTCAAAACTCGAAAGGCAATATCAGTCTAGCAGGAGGTTTTAATTGTATATTGATACAATATGTAGAAGGAGAATACAGGCTTCTTTAAAGGCATTGTTAAAATGTACTGAATTTTTTCATCTTAGAGACATAATGAATTTTCAGAACCAAATTCATTATTTTTTACCTATCATTCCCATATACATGGAACGCAATTCAGAACTGGGAGAGTTTATGTCTCTAATGACCTGACTGATATACTAGGCAAAGTCAAAACAGTAACCTGTCCACTTTCAGATCACAATTCAATTACCCTTGAGCTGTTTCTGAAATGTAATAACTTTTTTATTAAAGAAATCCTTTCTTTTATAGAAATTAATAATATAAAATATACCTCAGAAATGTATTTATGGGATGTACGAAGAACATATCTTTTTGGTAGAGTCACTAATTGGTTGTCAAATAAAACACAATGGAGAAAGAATTACATGAAATACAAGAAAAACTTAATAAGTTAAAATTAGAAAGTCAGACAAATAAAAATAATAATACAGAAGAGAGTAATAAGCTAAACAAATACTTGGAAATCTTAAAACATAAAACTAAAATCAACTTTGAGACATTTAAGATGATTAACTTCTCTATTAACCCAAAATATATGTGCAATTTAGCCACAAAAACAAAATTACTCAGTAAGTCCAATCACATAAAATAAGTCTACTCACATAGGAAGAAAAGAAAAGTAACAGAAATAGAAGATATTCTAAAGGAATTTAGAGATTACTATAATAATATCAATCAAAATATTATATCAATAGATCCAGAAGAAATGATTAAAATATTTATAAAAAAATATAAAAAACTAAACTATCTGATGACCAAATGAAATTAATTGACAAACAGAACTCTATGTCTGAACATCAAACTCAATTTTCTAAAATGAAAGCACCAGGTAGTGATGGGATTATAACTGAACTTTATAAACTGTTACCCAAAGAAACCATAGACATACTACACAAGTTTTTTCTATAGTCAAGGACCAATCTAAACTTCCTCCTTCCTGGAAATAAACCCTTATCTCTCCAATTTTAAAAAATGACAATGATCCTATTGAATAGCACTCCATACAAGCCAATTTCACTTTTAAATGTAGATTATAAATTGTTCATAGCAATTCATGCTAATAGATTGAAATATACTCTACTCTCCATGATTTATAAAGATCAAACTGGCTTTATCTTAAACAGAAATACTTATGATAATATTAAAATAATAATCACAATAATTTACTAGGCAAATAAAACAAAAGAGAACTTAACATTAATGAGTCTTGATATTAATAGTGCTTTTGACTCAGTAAACTGGAAATATCTCTTGTTGGTTTTAGAAAAAGGTAATTTCTCAAGTAGCTTCACATATCTTATTAATCTTCTTTATAATGATTGTTTTGCATATTTTAAAACGGGTACTTTTACTTCTGATTCTATACAAATTTTGAAAGGAACCAAACAAGGATGTTCTCTTTCACCTCTGCTTTTTGCCATAATTATGGAACCATTTGCTAATTTTCTGTGATCAAATATAGATATAAAAGGTATTAACATAAATGAGAATTTAAACTCTAAAATTCAGCTGTTTGCCGATGACATCCTACTGACAGTAAATGGTGATGACAGTTCTTTATCTGCAGTTTTTTTAGCAATGGATGCATTTCAAAGAAAATCTGGTTTAACATTTAACAACGACAAAACAAAAATCCTACCTATAAATACAAATAAGAATAGAATCAAAAATAAATGCAATAAATATATTGTCAAAAAGAAAAAAAAATTAATTATTTCAGAATAATTATAACAGATAACATTAAACATATAATAAATCATAATTATACAGTACAAACAATATAAAGAATCTAATAGACAAATGGAATAAAATGTTCTTCATTATGGAAGAGAGGTTATCTATAATCAAAATTATTATCTTACCAAAAATGTTATATATTATACAATCACTATCATTACTCCCACAAAAAGTTGTAGTAAAGAATTTAACACTTTAATTCTGAGATTTCTCCAGTATCCAATAAACCAAGAATTGCTTTAAACCATCATATGAGAGACTGGACAGCAGGTGGGATAGAGCTACCAGATCTAGAATTATATTAATTATCATCAGTTATAAAAACAATATATCATAAAAACATAAAAACAGTTACACAGCTAGGTGGAAAGAGTTTTTAGGAAATCTTTTAAAAACTCTAAACATAATAGATATTCTAATAATTATCTCATACTAAATAACAGTCTACATTGTTTATTAAAGAATTACCTTATAGGAAAAAGTCTCCAAACAAGTGACTCTTATTTCATTTCTACTATATTAAACACTTTTAAAAAAAAAATATATATATATATAGAAACCTGGCACATAAAACATAGATCTTCCTTATATTTCCCAAAATAACATCTTCACCTCAAAGTTAGAAACAATGATCACTTTAAAGAGAAAATATGCTATATTAGTTTCAATTAATGAAATATGAAAAGCTATATTATGTTGATTACATTAAGAACAAATATAATTTAGAAGAGGACATGTGGCTAGATGTACAATCCTACAGACAACATGTAGAAGGGGAAATTAAGTTAATGCAACCAATGATAAGAGAATCATATCCTAAAATTAATTGAATATCTAATATTTTTAATGCAACAAAATACATCAGGACAGGCTTCTTATCTAAATTATATAGAGTTGTGAGGAGAGAAACAAAAAGTTGCAATGACAATTATTGAAACTATTTTACCCAAATTAATAATAGATCTTTGAGTAAAGAAGATACAAAAATCAATTCTAATATCTTCTGAACATAAAACGTTATCTCTTAGACGGCACCTCTTTACTTGGAAATTTTTGCATAGATCTACACCATATAAAATTGAATTAATGTTGAAGCAGAAACAAGTTTGTTGGAGTTGTTAACAAGAACATAAAGCAGATTGGCAACACATGTTTTTTGACTGTACTGTCTTACCCTATTGGAATAACATTAATCTCTTTTTACAGACTTTTTCAGAGATAAATTTATGTTATCTAAATCACTAATCCTTTTTAACACTCCTATTCCTATATGTGTTAAAAAATGAAGTATCCCATTTTGTGGTCTATACTAGCTATAGTGAGAAAAGTTATAACTCAAAATTGGAAGAACAGCTATACACCCTCCTTCAAACAATTTATAAATATTGCAACTGAAGTCTGTCACCTGGAAATCATTACAGTTAAGTCAAGGACAGGATTACCTCTTGATACAATGCATGGACAAAACTTACAGATCATATTAACAAGCAAAAATAACTGCATTTTAGATTTAATGTAATGTATAATAATTTGACTGACTTGATGGTTAATGGACACTCCTGTAAATAGTTGTTTTTTCTTTTGTATGTGAGGTTTAGTTGACCTTTTTTCATTTATCATGTTCACAAATCTCTGACTGTAAATATTGTTATGATTATTTTACAAGTTGAAATCCAATAAAAAACTTTCAAAAAAAAGAAGAAAAACTCCAACTTGATAAAGCAGAGACAATGCATAGACATACAAATAAAGAAGCAGCAGCATTTGAATAAAATATATAATATATGCAAGGAGTACAACCCTTAATCATAGTGTTCACATAGAATTTTCAGTCAATGTGATTCATGAGATACATTGTGTCCAGCATGCGCCTACCTCATTACAGAAATAAAAGCTATCCAAGATGCTACAACTTCACAGAAGGTTATATTTAGCACAGGGGACTCTCTTCCCCAACTGCAAGGTTAGCTTTCCACCACATACAGAAGATTTTGAAATGCACTTTAGCAACCTTACATTGTAAGATCATCATCTGGTATCATTCATTTTGAAACCTGAGTTTTTCCTCTTGTTGCTGTTTAGTATATGTCTCTTTATCAAAGAATCAGTTTATTAGTGCAGACTTCACTGTTCATATTGGCAAACAGAGATATGGTTGTCCAAATGTTCTTAAATGTACTCAAATAAATATAACCTTCAAATGTGAACAGAAAAAAATATTTTCCAAAAGCAAATTATTCTGAAACCACACAAAAGACCAGCGGTTTCAGAAAAAAATATTTGTCAAATTCTTGTGCTTCAACTGTTGAATTAAACAGTGTAAATTACTATATACTATTCTCTGTCCTGCCCTATAATTAGAAAACATTTCTGCTTTATTCTTCTGTGTACTGTTGCACAATGTACACTATATCTTCTCTTAGTACACAGTCACAGAGCATTCTGCAGTTAAGTTCTATATAATTCTTTAAGTACTGGATAAGTAAGCTCATCAAAGGGCTATGTTACTTCCTGTCCTAGACAAGTGTACTCATCATAACATAGTGTTCCTAGAGCTCTGTGATGAGTATGGACATCAACACGTTTGGTTGTCCATAAATAAATACATAGTAAATAGGAATATCTCAAAGAGAGCTCTTTGTAGCTTTTCATGTGGTGCTTATGTCTACTATTTCAATACACAGGTGATCCACAGAAATAAAATGTTATAAATCTAACTTATTATGGTCCTCTGCTATCTGTGCCATTCTGTCATTTTGCAACAGTGTTATGCCTTCCTATTACTTTCTAAAGTTTTTTTCATTTTTGACTGTTTGAACCATTACTTTGTCTGTATAGAAATTTATTTAAAAATACTTTATTTACTTTGGAAAATCATGTCTCTCTAATGTCAGTTTCTGTCTTTACTCTTGCAAGTTTCTGGCTATACAACAGCCATGTGAACTCCTACAGTCAATTAAAGCTCTCTTTTTCAGTCATCATATAAATAGAACTAATTAGTTAATTAACATCTGCAGATGACTGTTTTCTTGGTTTCTCAAATGGGTCTACCTGTATTTACCTGTGTAGTAGGCCTGTGGTACATTTCCTTTAAATTTACCACAGTCACTGGTTTGCCTCATAAGCAGCAAATATTTTCAGCATCATCCTTCAGCAATGAGTTGCTTTGCACATAGAAACAAAGGAGTTGTCTATCAACACAGGACAACAGCAGAGAACTAACAGTGGATTTTCCAAGCCCCTACCCACATTCTGCTCTAAGAGATTGGCAGGGAAAATGCTGAAAGCAGCTTCAGGTAGTTATGCTAGTTATATGAGCTATAGAGTTGTACATAGCTATACCAATGTTTTTCAAAAGTGGGTGTTTGGTCTCTATGCACCAAACTACAGCTGCATACATGTGCACTGTGTTCAGTGCATATCTATATAGATTATTGCCTGAATTTCCATGTGTGTGTGTGTGTGTGTGTGTGTGTGTGTGTGTGTGTGTGTGTGTGTGTGTGTTTATGTTCAAGGGATGGTGCTCTTGTTGTTATTTAATTAGTTTAATTCCTTTATTCTCATAGATTCAGAACTTTATCAGAATCAATGAAGATCGGAGTCTATTAGAATGAAAGTGCTTAACTAATTTAATAAGCTATTTTCTGTTGTTTAGAGGACATATTTTGTTTTCTTTTAGTTTGTTTGATACATTCCCTTCTTGTCTCTTAGTTTTGAATCCTGTATTTGTTATTTATTAGAAGCTACCTAAAATGTATTGCTGTGGGCTTCCTTTGTATCTAGTACACAGTTAGTCAATGTTACAGTACTGTGACTAGTTCTTCACTTCACTATCCAATCTGGGATAGATACCCACACTACATGGTAAGTTATTGTGCATTTCACTTTCTGCTATCAACAATGTCAAATACATAAGTAGACATATTATCGCCTATATTTTGTTCAAGTGTATATTTGGGGGAAGAGGTGCCCATCTTTATTTGTTGAAAACATCCTGAATGCATTACTGTGGGCATTCTGTTGTCTACAGCAGCCAATGAGTCAGGTTTCCATATTCATTGTAGAGAAACTATTATATACTTTTGGTATCCCCTTTAATAAACTGAAAATCATTGACATGTGCATACTGCTCTTATCATTATCCAGTCAGTGAGGGTTACAGTATCCTCTACAGCTGGATAGTTAGCCTGTCTTAGAGTTACTGCTAGCAACAAACAGAATTGCAAAAGTGGGGAAGTTATTTGCTTCTTTTCATTGCTGTGTATAGTGGAGGGGATCTAAAATGCAATATTCCAGCTGGGCAGTCAATGTGCTTTTGAGTTACTATTAGCAGCAAGCTAAAAGGCATAACTAAAAGGGACTTCTTCCTGCATTTGGTTGTCATGGTGTATAGGGGAAGAGAAAATGCCTTAGTTAGCTGTTTGAAATGAGCTGAAATATATTACTATGAGCACTGTTTTTGCTGCAGTAATCAATTATTCAGCGTTACCTTACCTGTATTTGATCCAGCTGGACACTGCAGTTAAAGTGTACAGAAATGCATATGCATGTAGTCCGTCACCTACCTGCTTTTCTGTTTTCACAGTAACTTACCACTCTGTCCACTTAATGGTAGCCACTCCCAGCATTTCTATTGTTGCTGTTGGAAGAATGCTGTATGTATTCTGTGTAAAACAGTGTAGAATACATTACTATGTTCATAGGTTCATAGGTTTATTGGTGTGCACTATGCTAATGGCCCTGGAGCCTTTACAAGACAAGCCCATAGGATTACCCTGACATCGTGTCATCCAACCCTAGTTTCCAGTGCCTCTGTTGAGTAGAGCCATTGGAGTGATCCCCAGGGTGAATTTTCTATTTCCCATCCACTCATCAAGATTTCTCTTGAAAAGGGCCAGTGAGTTGCTCTGTTTGACATGTATGGGAAGTCTATTCCATAGCATGGGCAGTCTCTGGGTTATGAACCTGTCCCTCCAGCACATTCTGTTGATTGTGATAATGAGGTTGAGCTCTCTGGAGTGTGTGGTGTGGAGGGATTGGGATTTCTTTAGATGTAGCATTTCTAACAGAGCTGGGTAAAATATTTAATTCAGTAAATCATTTTTGCTTACTGTGCTACCACCTCTTCCAACTGATACATATCTCTTGGAAGGTGTGTTCCTATTTGCATACGTGTTTACATGTACTCCAATACATTACTGTGGTCCTGTAACCATCTTGGTAGAACCTGTCCTATGAGACAATGTGTCAGCTATAATCTAACATGAATTATAAGCTGTGATCAATGATAGTCACTCTCTGATATGTGTTAATGAATTATATGAATATATATTTTGTCATATTTGCTTTAATAATGTATTAATGGAGTTGGCAGTAAAAGTGTAAACCCAGGCAGGGTAGAATAGCTGTAAGATCAAAGTGCAAAAAGAAGATGAGTTACATGCAGAAATCATAAGCTATGCATCTTTGTTTCTGCTTTTGACAATTTGATTATTATTAATAGCAATAAAACTGTAGCTTCTGCAGTGAGGATCAATATGTACAAATAGCTAACATTGCAAGTATGGATGTACATTAAACTAGTTACTGAAGATTGTGAGCATTAATGGAAAAATGCTGTATATTTTCATGTTTAATTTAATAATGCAGTAGTCAACTTGGAAGCAAGAATATAACGTGACTTATTATATAAGCACAGGGTGGTAGTAAAAAAATGTCACAAAGGGTAATTTGGGTAACATGCACACATCCAAAGTCATAAAGTATTTTTTTTCATATTTATGAATAGTAACAGTACTTACATATTAATAGTAATACATCAAGACAGGTTGCCTTGACATAAGGGAGCAAAATATCATCTGAAAGTTGACGTTAATTACTAAAAGGGAAAAGTGAACCACTCAGTATGAGATATAAATTCCATGAGTTCTGGATGATTACTATGTTAAAATTTATGGCAAATAAGATTTTTTAAATTCTTTTAATAATGTAAGAATGGATTTTGCAGCAAAACTGTAAATGTCACAACTTGGTTGCAAAAAGGCACAAAAAAGAAGTGTGTAACATTTATATGCAGTTAGCAAAATATCTTAATTTTCCTATAGCAATAAATATTAACAACAGGTGCATATTAAACTAACATCTCAGAAATAAAGCTTTTTTTATAAGGTGCAAAGTGTCAACTGCAAGCCAACATAAATTACAATCTATCTGCAGTAAAACAGTCAATGTGATAAGTATATTCCTTGAGGTATTGAAAAATGTTTGTGAAAAGTAATGGAAAATATGCTGCACTTTGTAATGCTTGCTTTAATAAAGTAGTAATGTACTTGGCAGTAAGTGTGTAAGTGTGAACCTTTGCACAGGCAGAATGCAAAGAAGACGAGTGACGTGCACACATTCTGAATAGGTTTGGTAGTTCCTGCAGTTACAAATATTAGCAATGGTTAAAAATTAATTCTAATATCACAAGAATTTTAGTCTTGCTATTAGGATTCAGAGCATCATGAGTTAGAATCTGTGCACAGTAAATCAGTCTGTACAATATAAATTCCGTGGGTTATTCTGAGAATGTAAAGCTATGGAAAATATAACATATTTTGCATATTTTTTACTAGTGCAGTCAGGGATGTAGATTTAATATTTTAAGAATAGGTCCATGCAAGAAGAGTGTGATAGTAAAATGGATAACAAAAGGAAATTGATAGCATAAATGCATATGTATATATATATATATATATATATATATGTATAGGATCACTACTATATCCCGAATGTTCAAAGTACCGACGCCCAAAATCGCGAGACGGAAGTACCGAAATTGCAAAATACCTAAACTACTGAATCCCGAAGTCCAGATTCATGAAAGCCCAAAATACCGAATGAAACCAGTGTGACAACAGCTATAGTGAAATACACCCTGTGAAATACTGCAAACTGAAAACAAGGACCTTTAACCATAGACAAAGCACACGCAATGCTACACAACACCTCTCCATACGTGTGAATGTCAACAGAAATACAATCCGCACAAATCCCTTGTACAACTTAGTAACATTCATTGTAGCCAATAAACACGAACAAACATAAGTGAACCCATGTAAACCGAGACACCAGCCAGTGTGTGAAGGTACGACAGAATAGATGTCTTACATCTTTAATAAACGAGCTATAGCTCTTACAAATTCTACAGATGAATAGCTGTTTTCATTATCCAGAACACGCTGAAATTGGCTATGCCACTGAACCAGCTTCCTACGTTTAGGAGAGCAAGGACAGCCTGCTAATAAACACTCTTGTAATCCATCGACACGGTTTTGTTCTTTCGCCAAAGCACTCATCAACACCAACAAATCAATTGTCTTACTACCAATTAAACATTTCAATCGGCGATGCCATGCTTCCACCGAGTTCTGCGTACGTGGAACGAATAGCCTATTTAGCTCGTACACATTCCAAAATTTGATAGGAAATAGAGGTGGAAAACATGTTGCACTACTAGATCGAGTAGTAAACTTTCTAAGTTTACCAAACACGTACCAATCGGAAAAGTAACGTAGAATGTCCTTTCCATCTGTTGGAAATATCTCCTTTAAGGCAGTAAATGTTGGTATGACCTCTGTTTCAGGAAGGAATGCTAGCCCAACTAAACATTTCACTGCCAATTGAAATTAATGGCTTGAATTGTAAAGTGAGCCCAGTCCAAGTTGCTGCACTTTCCTCCAAACATTACATCCAAAGTGAAACAAGCAACCCTTAGATGTAATATTTGCAAAGTTGAATGTAATCCTTTTTAAAGCAGCCACTTCAAAATCACAAAGGATGAACTGTAGCGTTAATGGTAAGTTATGTACAGACAATAAATACAGTACACAGTGCCACATCATGTTGTATGCCCTTAATGACTTTTTCGACATTAAACAATACAGCAACGGCACACACTTACTATAGCCAGCATACTTGACTATGCCATGAATACTGTACAGTTGTCGGCATAGCACACCTTTGTAAAAATACATTCCATCCATTAACCATATAGTAGCTACACTAAAATCGTTTAGATTATTAAGAGTGCTAAACACCACCACAGTATTGCGAGACGCTTCATCTACCATGCGCTTCTCAATAAAAGTACCGCTTTGAAAGGGAAACATGGTGAAATCTACAGCTTCTAATGTCAAATTAGGAATGCACACTTCATTGCCAGTTTTACTTCTCACACGTCTAATCTGTTGCAAAAGCGCTTTTTTGTTAGGTAGACTTGCAACACATTGTAAAGATGCTGATGCCATAGCATTTTCAAGTAACATGCAAGGTGCATCTCTAGAGATACACGCTTTCTCCTTCAGTGTACCACAGACTTTATATTTTTCAATCTCAAAGGGATCTCCACAGTGATTGTGAAGCGTACTCTTTAACAACTGCTCACCCTCTGATAAAGACAACATTACTGTTCTACCTTTGCACCTTTCGCTCTGTTTAAACTTACAGCACCAGTAACGCCGGTGATATGTTTTCCTTTCTAGATGATACACATATTCTTCAATAACCAATACATTCCTCCTTTGCTGAGACTGTAGTCGACTGTATAGTTTGCCGATATCCCCGGGTGCACTGTAGCTGTTGTCAGACATTTTTTCCTCGTCTATTGCCGTACAGCACATGCAAGTTACACTGCACCTTTTATATGCTTCTATAGAGCACACTGATAGTTTCTTTAGTTCGAGATTGTGAGCTTCGGGATTTACTACTTTAGGTATTTTGCAATTTCGGTACTTCCGTCTCGCGATTTTGGGCGTCGGTACATTGAACATTCGGGATATAGTAGTGATCCTATATATATATATATATATATATATATATATATATATATATATATATATACACACACACATACAGAGAGAGAGAGAGAAGTTTGCTTTTGTTCCAGAATTTCAAATAAGATAAATTCATTTATATTTGTATAATACCATCAAAATGTTGATGAGCCACATATGCAAAAGGGAAACCATGTGACACACAATATTCAGCTAAACAAATCTACATCTGACAGTAGGCATATACCTTGCACATATTTTTATATTTTGAGTAATATTGTTAAAATATGTTTTCCATGTTTTTACAAAATGGTCCAAACTACAGTGTGACATAGTTGTGCCATATATCATTGGAAAGCTCAAAATAAGATGAGAATCTATGCCGCTTACACAATAGATCTGTCTTATAAGACTATGGAGATATAACTGTTTCTTTGAACATATTCACAAAATGTTTTAGCAAAAAGATATTTTTTGACTAATTTTAAGTATAAAATATGTAGCACCTCTTACAGTGTGAAATTACAAACCAATAGATTGGCTATTGTCTTGTGAACAAAACTGGAGTTTAACACTTCTTATTGTAACTTATATAATTTCTGAGACAGAAGACCTAAATGATTTTTGTAAAGCCTTTCATTATGTAGCAGGCATACTGTTATCAAAGGAAAAAAGAAGTTATGTACTCACCATAACGTTCCATCTGAGTAGGTAATCTTCATTTGTCAGCAACCTGTGGGTATCGGATCCATATCGGATCCGAGCCGGCAGCTTCAAACAGCTAAGATCCGAGCTCCAAGCTCCTCCCCCTTACCCATAATCCCCTGCTAACCCTTCCTGTCCTCAGATCGAGTTTGCTTAGCAATACAGAGTATTATAACACAGGAGTCACCTGTAAATCCTAACCTAATTTATCTGGAAACAAGGGCTAGGAATCCTTCTAGTACGCACTATAGGTTAGGGGGATGGAGGGAGGGTGGGTTGCTGACAAATGAAGATTACCTACTCAGATGTAACGTTATGGTGAGTACATAACTTCTTTATCTGAAGGAGTTAACTTCATTTGTCCATCAACCTGTGGGGCAGAGTCCCCAGCTACACAAACCTTGGGAGGTCCTCATGGAAGGATATTCTGGAGCACTGCAGAGCCGAAGGATGCTCTCCCTCTAGAAATGATGTCCAACTTGTAATGGTTAATGAACATATGAGATGAAGCCCAAGTGGCTGCTGAGCAAATGTCATCCAAGGAAACTCTGGACCAAAAAGCAGCAGAGGTGGAAATTGAATGTAACTTATATTCACCTTTGTTCTGGTAATTTGGAAAGAATACTGGTAAATTAATGGATTGGTTGATGTTGGTTTCCGACGCGACCTTGGGCAAGAAGGAAGGATTGGTCCTGAGGGAGACTCTATCTCTATGAAAAACCAAGTATGGCGGTTTGGCGCAAAGGGCTTGAAGTTCCGAAACCCTTCTAGCCGAAGTGATGGCAATAAGGTAGGCCGTCTTCCAGGATAAGAATTTTAGGTCCACCGAGGCTGCTGGCTCAAACGGAGGGGCTGTCAGAGATTGGAGAACAAGAGTTAAATCCCATGGAGGAACTGGATCTTTAACAGGAGGTCTCAAGAGGAAGGTGCCTTTTAAAAAGGTCTTACATAATTTGGAAGAGGTCAGGGGGCCGAGACCATTTCCCACATGATAGTGGGAGATTGCAGCTAATTGGACTTTGACCGTAGAGGAGCTAGCACCCTGGTCGAATAAGGTTGATAAGAATTCTAGCACTGCTGGTGACGGAGCTGTAAAGGGATCTAAATTTCTGCGTTCCGCCCAGATTGAAAAACGTTTCCACTTATTATTATAAACCTTCCTCGTGGAAGGCTTATGAGTGGCTACTAAAATAGCCTTAACAGATGACGACATACCGGGAGTCCTAGCTATCACTGGAACTGGATCTACCAAGCCGTGAGCTTGAGATTGTCCAGGTTCAGGGTTGTCAACCCTAATGGGTGGGAGATCAGATCCGGCATGGGATCTAGAACCCATGGGGGTTCACTAGGTGAGACCACAGACAAGGGAACCACGCTTGACAAGGCCAGAATGGGGCTATAAGGATCACTCTGCTATCCAACTGACATGCTTTCTGCAAGAATTTCAGCATTACGGGAAGAGGAGGATAAGCATAAAGTAGACTGGATGGCCAAACATGCACCAGAGCGTCTCTGGGGGATTCCCCTGGTGGGGGAATTAAAGCGAAGTAGTCACTGCACCTTGCATTCGAAGGAGACGCGACGAGATCGCAGCAAGGTTGACCCCATTTGAGGAAAATTTGCTTTGCCACTCTCGGGTTCAGAGACCACTCGTATGGTGAAAGGATGGTACAACTCAGCCTGTCTGCAAGATGTTCGACGACCCGGAATGTGCGTTGCTATGAGAAAGCGGTTGGTGGAGATCACCCATTCCCAAACTCTCATGGCCTCTCGACAAAGTGGGTAGGACCTGGTTCCCCCTTGTTTGTTGATATACCAGATGACTGACATGTTGTCTGTCTGAAATGCAATAGTTCCCAATGGAAGAAGGGCTTGGAGTGCTCGCAATGCAAGAAGCACCGCCCTCATCTCTAGGAAATTAATGTGCAACAAGGTCTCTGATTGGGTCCACGTGCCTTGGACAGTTCTGCCCATACAGTGCCCCCCCCCCACCCAAGGTGAGAAGCGTCCGTGATCATTATGGCAAGCGGGGAAGGCATAGAGAATGGACGGCCTTTCTGGAGGTCCGGAGTCTGGAGCCACTAGAGTAGGGCTTTCTTGCAAACCCTGCTGAGGGGAATGGGTGAACACAATGGATGTTGTAGAATGGACCACTGGACCTGTAGGGTCCATTGCAGTACCGTCATGTTCAGGCGCGCCAAGGATAATAGATCAATAGTCACCACCATAGAGCCTAGAGCCCTCAGGACCAATTCCGCTGGAGGAGCTGGGTAGTTCAGAAGAGCTAGCACATGGAGCTTCAGGGTCCGAAGTCAGTCCGGAGTCAAAAAGACCTGCAGAAGATTTGTGTCCAATCTGGCTCCAGTGAAGTCTAAGACCTGGGTTGGTTGGAGAGAAGATTTTTTGAGATTGATTGTGATTCCCAGTCGGGAAGCCAGATGGAGGAAATAATCTCTGGCTGAGCACAGTAGATGCCTGGTGGGGGCGGACAGGAGCCAGTCGTCTAGGTACAGAAAGACCTGTATTCCCTGAAGCCCCAGGTGGGCCGCTACCACCACTAACACTTTGGTGAACACCCTGGGGGCTGTGCTGAGACCAAAGGGGAGGACCCTGAACTGGTAGTGGCTGGCTCCTAGCCGGAAGCGGAGAAACCTTCTGGATCGCCTGTCCATCAGAATGCAGTAAAACGCGTCCTTGAGGTCTATGGAGCACATCCAGTCATTCTCCTGCAGGAGTGGAAGAATGGATTGAATGGTGACCATCCGGAACTTTTCTTTGGCCACTATCAGGTTTAGGAAGGATAGATTGAGGATTGGTCTTAGGTCCCCCGTCTTTTTTGGCACCAAAAAGAACCTGGAGTAAAAGCCTGATCCGGATTAGTCTGGGGGGACATGCTGAATTGCTCTTTTTTCTAGCAGCTGGAGGATTTCTGCTGCTGCCTCCCTTTGATTGGGTGGGACATCAGGGAGGCTCCGGGGTTTGGGAGAAAGGTTGAGAAAGGGAATCTTGTAACCTCTGGATATGATCTGAAGCACCCAGCAACCTGTTGTAATGGACTCCCACATAGCTAGATGCCTCGAGAAATGCCCCCCGACTGCCTCCAGAGTAGAGCAGTTGGGTAACACTTCATGGTTGCTGCTCGGGCCGATCAGAAAAGGGTTCTTTCGACCCAAATTCTTCGGTCCCCATCTGCCTCTGGGCCGGTGTCCACCCTGTCCTCCTCTGCCTCTGAAGGACAAGGGGTCCGGAGTGAAACAGGACTGTTGAGATTTCTGGAACCACATCTTTGGAGGAGAGAAGCGGACTCTGACGGCAGACAACATCTTCCCGTCTTTTTCGCTCTGGACCAGCGTGTCGCTTCCGGTCTTGCCAAAGAGGGAAGAACCGTCAAATGGGGCATTAGCAAAGGATGCCTTGAAGGGTTCCGCAAAATCACAATGGCAGAGCCAAGCATGCCGTTGTAAGACAATGCCCCCTCAGCTAGCTCTAGCGGCTCCTTCTGTGGCATGAGAGAGGAGCAGCATAGAGGTGTTAGAAATGGATTTGAGAGTGGCCATTCGGGTAGAGAATACTTTCTTATCCTCTGCCAACATGGACTCTGGGGGCAACCCGGCGTATTCATAGGTTCATAGGTTCATAGGTTCATACTAGGCTATCTGCCCTAGGGCATTTATAAGCCTAGCCAGAGTGTGTTTGGCTTTCGCCACCCATTTTAAATAAATTTTGCTATGCCCTTTTTTGAGGTTAGTATACTGTGCCTCTGTCTAACAATGACACAGAAGTGATACCCAGGGTAAACCTACGATCTCCCATCCACTCATCAAGATTCCTCTTGAAGAGAGTCAATGAGGGACTCTGCCTAACCTGGACTGGGATTTTATTCCAGAGTGAAGGGAGCCTCTGGGTTATGAATCTGTCCCTCCAGCATGTCCTATTTATTTCAGTGCTGAGGTTCAAGTCTCTCGAGCACGTAGCTCGATGGGATTTGGATTTTCTGAGGTGCAGCATGTCCATTAATTCCGGGTTGGACATGGCTTTATACATCAGGCACAGATCGCCTCTGAGCAGGCGGTATGCCATTGAGTAGTGCTGGAGTTTCTTTAACTGGGCAGCATATGGCATCTGTTTGAGCCCTTTGATCCTCTTGGTGAGGTACTTTTGGGGTCTTTCCAGTTGCTGCAGGTGTCTGGTAAGGTACATCCCAAAAGGGGCATTGTACTCAATTATGGGCCTGATGAGGGACGAGTAAAGAGGCACAATGACCTCCCCTGATCTAGATGTGAATCCCTTCATGATTAGGTGGGCTATATAAAATGTTTTTCTAACCACTTTGGCCATGTGGTTGTCAAATGAGAGATTGCTATCAACTTGGGTCCCCAGGTCCCTAATTACTTCTTCTGTACTTAATGGATTACCACCTATGTGGTAATTTGTGGGCACTTTGTTTTTGCCAAAGGGGATGACTATACACTTTTTGGTGTTTAGCTTGAGGCCATGGCTCTGGCACCAATTGTCTGTTTCTATGAGGCCCTTTTGGAGGATGCTTGTGTCGGCTGCAGAGTCGATTATGGAGCCCAGTTTGCAGTCATCTGCGAACTTGGTCAGCCAGAGTCCTTCCATGTTTGCCTGTACCTCCGAAAAATATATACCAAACAAGAGAGGTCCCAGGACTGAGCCTTGTGGGACGCCACTTGTAACTGGTTTGGAGTCTGACATGGCTCCAGCAATTCTAACTATGTGGGTTCTGTCCTTGAGCCAGTTTGCAACTCATCTAGTGACATAGGGGTTTATATTTAAGCTGGTGAGCTTATCTATAATGCCAGAGTGGGGTATTGTATCGAAGGCTTTTGCGAGGTCCAGGTAGGCTGTGTGGACCACCTTCCCCCCGTCAATGGCCTTGGTGACTGTTTCAAAGAAATTGACCAGGTTTAAGAGGCAGGATCTGCCCTTAACAAAGCCGAACTGGGTAGGATCCAGTGTCTGTAGGTCCCCGATATCTTTATTTATGAGGTCCATGATGATCCTTTCCATAGCTTTGCAGACCAAGCTAGTCAGGCTTATGGGGCGATAGTTTCCAGGATCTGTTGAGGCACCACCTTTGTGGAGAGGGACCACTGTTGCTGTACGCCACTCTTTGGGTACATATCCTGTAGTAAGGCTGAGACTGAACAGTACTTTTATGTTTGGGTTTAGCTCTTCTTGGAGTTCATGTAGGACGCAGCCCAGGACACCGTCTGGTCCCATTGATGCTGTGTTTATTGCTTTGGAGAGGGCGGCTCTTACCTGAACATCTGAGATGTCAGGGGGGCAGCACTCTGCTGGGATAGATATTTGCCCTTTTGGTGGGGAGGGGGGGGAGAAGTTTGCACTGTACCTGTCAGCTAGGATATTGGCAATGTTTTCTTTGATGAGATCCCGCTGGAGTCGTATCACGTGTGCCATATAATTCAGCGACCTTACCGAGAAGGTGGCTGAAGCGAACATCCGCTTCCCCAAATGGTCCATCATCCGAGACTCCTTGTCTGGAGGATGGACTGAGGAACTCTCCTGGGCCAGTTCCTTTTTAGTGGCGGCCGCCACCAACATGGCATCTACAGGAGCACCCTTGCTCCAGCAAGTTCTATCGGAAGGGGGGGCTAAGAATTTTATCAGGCCCCTTGGGAATGGGCTCCACAGTGTCCGGCTCCTTCCATGCCCTGGTAGTAATCAGGTCTACCAGGGAGTCAGCGGGAGGGGACACCCAAGAGGTAGATGGGCCTGCGTCAAACACCTCCAGAAATACAGACTCATCCGAGGAAGGTTTTTGGGCGGACCACCCCCCTCTAATTCGAAGCATTTCCATGATGACTCCGAAGGAGACGTCTTTGGGGGGGTGACCTTGGGGAACCTTCCCCTTCCTCCAAATCTATATCTGTTGTCAAGGACTCAGGTGAGTCCAAGTGCCTCCTCTTGCACTTACATTTGTGAGGGACCTCCTCGGGGGGGCTGTCCGAAGAGGCCTCACCAACCACATCCTGTTCCTCCAAGGGAACTATCTGGGATGTAGGCACAGGCTGTCTCTGGGGCCGGGTGATGGAAGGTAGGCCCGTCTGAGATGGAGTGCAGGGTGGAGCCATAAAAGGAGCCTGGGGTCTCGAGTCCCTCGATAGAACCCTCTCCACAACATCGAACGCCGAAGGGGAGCTGCTCTCCCTGGGATCCAAGAGCAGTCCCCTCGGATCCGATGCATGGATCGGAGCCGACGCCGAAGCAGTAGGATCCGAAAGGCCAGTATGCTCTGACCAAGATGGAGCCGAAGACACACTGACACCTCCGGATCCGAAGCTCAGCTCTTCTCGGCTCCGAGAGCTCGGATCCGAAAAGGGACCCGACAAACTCGAGGGTGCTGTTGGCGCTGAAGTACGAGGTACTATTGGAGCCGTCACTTCCCCGGCTCCGACGCTACTCAGCTCCAAAGGCTCCGAATCCCAGAAGTGGGTTGGAGAAGGAGCTATCAGGGTGAAAAAAGGGGTCGAGCTCCCCCCCGAGGGGGGGGGCAGGAGCACTCCGATCTGCAGCTGGCCCTGGAGGAACCTATGCATCATCCGGTCCATGTCTGCATCGGATAAGCTTCTAGTCAACCTAGAGGAGGCCACCGGCTCCAGAGAAAAATGGGGAGAATGGAGCCGGGAAGGAGAAGGCCCGGAGGCCCTAGGAGAAGCCGCTTGCTTGGCTGGCGGGGCCGAGGAGGAAGACTCGGCCTGCCGCTTGTGATGTTTGTCCTTCTTGCGCTCCCTCCTAGCTTCCCTCTCCTCCTGGCCAGTGGTGGGAGGGTGAGTCCCGGCCAGGGGAGCAGGGATGGGGGGTGGCACTGTCGCAGCCACGGCAGGTGCTACAGAGGGAGAGGAGGCCGAATTCGGATCCGGGGGCAACAGTCCCGCCAAGACCATCTTCGATCTCCTGTCCTTCAAAGCCCTGGGGTTGAAGGTTGCACAAATAGTGCAGCCTGAAGAGAGGTGGCCAACCCCAAGGCAAATAATACACAGAGTGTGGCCATCCGCTGGGGACAGCTTATGGCCACACTCGGTGCATTTAGAAAAAAAGGCTTTAGGGGCCTCAGACATACTTAGGAAAGAAAAATTTAAACACTAGGCCCAACACAAACACGCCTTCATGAACACACAGGGGGAGGACAAACTAACTAAAAACAGTTAAGATTAACTACACAATTTTACTGATAAACCCAAAACACTAGGGGAAGCACACACACCAATATCTTTAAACTGTTAGAATAAAAAAGAAAGATTTTTCTCACAGAAAACTGGGCTATACACGCCTGGAAGCTCAATCAAGCTACTGACTGAAATGCCGCAAACGAGATCTGAGGACAGGAAGGGTTAGCAGAGGATTGTGGGTAAGGGGGAGGAGCTTGGAGCTCGGATCTTAGCTGTTTGAAGCTGCCGGCTCGGATCCGATACGGATCCGATACCCACAGGTTGATGGACAAATGAAGTTAACTACTTCAGATCAGTTGTTTTAAGGTGAACTCTACCCTCCAACAGTGTTAATTTTACCCTAGAGTTATTTTTCTACGTATAATGTCCCCTAAGTATTCTTTAGTGCCAAAAATCTTCTCAGTCCTGTTCAGTTTTTTTTATTTATGTGTACTTCTCTGTCCCAGACCATGAAAGTCCAACCATTTTTATCATATTCAAATATTGCATTGTTTAGAAAGGAATTTGACTTGGGCTGCATGACATAGGCTGGACAGCAGAGATTCTTTAGTTTTTCACTGTTGGTCACTTCCCACAGTTTTGCATTCTGAGATTATGTCTTGGTGTCAGTAAAGTGGTATAAACAGCTAAAGTGAATTGCATATCCATATTTGCAAAGAAGTATATCAAATCTGGAAAGTACTCATTTTGGTTAGTGAAATCCTATGTAACTACATAATAAAGCAAAATATTAAAAACTACAGGTAGTTGTCATTTTCATTAACATCTCTTTGAAATGACAACTGTCAATTACTGATGATTAAACTAATGCTAGGGGGGAACAATGTTTTAGAAATATTCATTTGAACATTTAAACTTTTGATTTTTGTGTACTTTATAAAAGGACTAGGAAAGGCTTAATCAGCTTACATTAAGCAGAGTAATTAATCTAAAAAACAAAGAATCATCACATTATCATTGTAGCTAAACTGGGAAACAGTATGAACCTAGGAGTGTATTATGATGTCTACACTGTGCCGTATTATAAGGACCTGAACTGTGTACTGGAAGGATGACAAAGACACTGAAAAAATACATCAGTATGGTAGTCTCCATGACAATCAATGTGGGGTATAAGAAATTAAAAATACTAGGAAACAGGGTGATTCTGTTGCATTAATAGTGCATAGAATAACAAGATATGAAGAAAATGTATTTTATTCAATTTCACCATGGAATTTTCCTTTAATTTATCAATGCTATTGGGATGACATGATTAATTTGTTTCACTAATAATGTCCTGTAATAGTATTGGTCCCAGTTCATTATTCCACCAGATTTCTCTAGTATGTTTCTCATTTTTTAAACAATAGTCTATTATTTGTGTCAACATATTATACTGCTTTGGTCCTTGTCATGCTGTAACTGCATTAAACATCTACTGTTGTTTGTACCATTGTCATATAGTCATTGTTTTAAAGCTTTTTTCCTTGGAACTCCATTGAAAATGGATTATATTCAGCAAGGCATTCCAAGTCAACAAATGTGAGTAAATAAATAAATAATTGTAGTGGAATTGATTGCAGCTGTAAGTTTTTGTCACAGAAGTTGGTGTAACTTCTCTTGGTGCCTTGGTTTTAGTAATTTTAGATGAAAGTAACTCCTTAAAATAGTCTTCTTTAAATCTGCAGCAGCTATCTCTTTTCCCAGTGGTCTTTTATCCAAAGTCATTCTGTCTCCCACCTTTTGCCTTAAAAGTTTATAAGCCATTTTATTAAAATCATCCTTACTGCAACATGTTCCCACTAACTGAACATCCACTAACATTCTCATGTAGTATTTCCGGGTCTATATTAGAACATCAAAGTGTCAGAACTTCGAATGTTCTAATATCGAACCCAATTCAGCGAACGCTGACAACATTGAACATTCAGAACAGCAAATTTTTTCCTAGGGAAAACATTTGCTGTTCCGAGACACATACATACAAAACAAACACACCAAACAAACAGCAATCCACACACATACACCTAAAATCTTACATCTAACCCTACACTAAACTGCACATACACCACTAACTATCCACTTACCTTAACTCAAACCATAACCCTAAGATCCATCACTATCACACACTCACCTCACTTGCGCCCTAACCATAACTCACCTACCCTGCCCTAACCCTCACATCCACACAATCGCACACTTACCTGAACCCGACCCGTAACGTTCCACCACATCGCTGAAAATAGTGAAGCGACAGAAACGGACAACCAAATTCTTTCCCTGGGAAAAATTTTGGTTTTCTGCAGCTTCGCTATTTTCAGCGTTCACTGAACAGGGTTCGATAATAGAACATTCGATGTTCTGAAACATCGATGTTCTAATATAGACCCGTATTTCCTGAATCATCCTTTTGCTAGCATCACATCACCTATTTTGAATGTGATCTTTAATTCTGCACTAAGACCTACTGAGCCATTGAACCTTAGCCCGTCTTTGTCCCTGGCAAGAATAGAAACAAAACCACACTTGCTTGTGCCATCCAATCTCTCCCATTATGCACACCAGCATCCCCCACACCAAAAGCTGACATAACATTCTACACAGCTGTTCTTTAACTTGGAAGAGTCCTTCATAAGAGATACAACTATCTAGATGAAATGGAAAGAGACTACACAGTGTACATATATCCCTAATATCCTACATAATGATTGGATGTAAGACCTGTTATATTTCCTCACATTATGCTTCAACACAACATCCTGTTGAATTATCCAACAGAAAATGAACCCCCAGTGAAGGTAAAGTGGCATAAGTGAAAGAAAAAAGTAATGCCATTTGCATGAGTTCAAAATTCCTGCAGACATCAGCACCATGCAATTGCCAAAGCTGTTTTCACACTAATAAAATCGTATATTCCTCTGCCAAGTACTGTATAACTTGTTTTGTTGAGCTCAGCAATGAAGATGAAATCCATCCCACACATACATGAGCACAGACACATGTATAAGCACACACACACACGCACACACACACACACACACACACACACACACACACACACACACACACACACACACACACACACACACACACAAAGAGCAGCAAAGGAATATCTACACTACATGACGCAAAAGTGTTTGAAATACATACATCAGACATGGGAGTATATGGCTATCATTATCATGACTATGGTAAGAACACAGGACAATGTATGCAGCATCCATGGAAACTTTGCTATCATGTACATCATTCTTGTACACTTGACTTCTAGTGCACCAGCAAAGGCTATTTCAATGCATTAGGACTAAAATGACTCACAATTAATATTTGATCAAGTCTGTGATGGCTCGGATTTTCCAAGCCAATCTTGTTTTTTGTCAGCCATTCTGACCACTCCCTCCCTGATGAGATTCTTGGTAAAAGGTCAACTGTATATTCTTTAGTACTAAAGTATTCTGTTTCATTTGTAGAGAGAGTTCATCCACCTTTTATTATTTAAAGAAAACCTTGTTAGGCAGCCAATGCATTCTCTTTCTTCTCATAGTTAGGAAAATAGAAAAAAATATCACAGGCTAAAAAAGTCAAAAAGAAAATATGTGCCATAAATAAGATTTAAGCTTGGCTCTTTGAATATATAGCTTTTATGTAAAATAACTTATAGAACTGCAATGGCTACAAGCTTACTTATTCTAGTTTTCACATCTTTTTTAATTAATATTTCTTATACCATAGTTCTCAAGTGTCCTAATGTGGGCAGGACATTCTGTTCTGCCCTCCTGACTTTCATACTTCCAGTCCTGAGTTCAGTCTTCACCATCTGGCCCACCCACAAGTTTTGATTTATAGTTAGAGATTCATTTATCTAAATGATGTGCACTTGCCATTTGCCATGTGGTGATCTTTCATACTTGAGATAGAGCGAGAGAGAAAGGAGTTTGCATCATGCAGTTTAGACAAAACTACAGCTTTAAAAGTTAAATAAGTATTTTTTTCTGCTGGCAGTGAGCTGTAGAAAGGCTAGTAGGAGTGACCTTCTTTTAATGTTTCTTGAGTCAACTTGTGTTGTGGTTGTGTCTTTTCCCGGTTGGGGTCGCCACAGTGGAACTCCGGTCCGCTAATGATTGGCAGTAGATTTTTACGTGCCGAGTTGCCGGCTCTGATGCACAACCTTCAACGAAGGTACGCCCATTCACGCATGTCTTCACACAGAAGACGCTCTAGCTGAGAATTGAACAGGACAACGTCTTACTGTGAGGCGACAACGCTACCGCAGCACCACCACCACAGTCCTTGAGTCAACTTGTGTACTGTTATAATATTTTGTTGAGGCTGAGCTCAATATAGTATCCCAATCCCACCCTGACTACTGCGTGCAGTAACAGTACAGTACTTGAGAATCAGAATGGTAGTACTGCACACCACTAGCTATCCCTCTTAAATTATATGGATATTTCAGTTGTTGCAAATCCCATTAACAAGCAGCAGTGTTGCCAAATTGCAAGCTTGCCCTGTCTTCTATTATTTCACTTCCTCTCCATTCCAAGCCAGTGCCAAAGCCTGTGACCTGAGGTGGTGGAACATGAGCTGGAGAAAGGAGTGTAGAACTTTGTTAGATATGAACAGCATTGTTAGTATATGCTTGACAACCTCATTGACTATACCAGCAGTTTGAAGTATGGACTGCTGCAAACATAGAATTAGTTTGAGAGTTCTTTTGGGGTCTAGGTTAACAGGGAAATTGTTATTTCACTGTCAGGAGTAATGGTACCAAGACAGCGTGAGGAGTGTTTCAGCTATTACTGTATTTTATGCTACCAAGAGTAACTTAATTGTTACTAATATAGAAGGACCTGTATTTGAAATATGAAATTCAAGCAGGATTATAGTTAATGTTGAACCAAGTTGCTTTATAAAGAAAGCGTAACTAACAACCAAATGTTTGTCTAGTATGGTTAGTATAATTTTTTCACAGAAAGCAGATTTTATTATAGAGCATTTTTAACATTCAGCATTTTCTCATATTGTTGTGTAATCTTGCTCAGTACTGCAACTAAGCAGCAATAGAAAATGTATTTTTGGATTTTTCAAAGTGGAGTTTTCCTTTAAATGCCATTGAACAATACTTAAGTAGCAGTTCGACTGTCTGTAATGTGCCTTGCCAGCATGGTTAGTTATCATAGCATTTTCATAGCAAGCAGTTTTTATATAGAGCATGTTTGATATAGAGCATTTTCCGATTGTGTAGTGACTTTTGATTTCTGTATTTTAAGTTAATGAAGATGCAATGAGTAACATATTTTTGGAGTTCTCCTTTAAGTGACCTCTTTATATTTACATGTAATGTTGTAACATGCTAACAAATGTATCATGTCTTCCCAGTTCAGTTACCTACCAGGCCTATTTTTGTTAAAAAGAAAGTACTGTTTTATATAGTATATTTTCTGATGAAAAGCATTTTCTGATAGTGCAGTGTGATTTTGTTTTCTGTTACAAGGGAGAGGTTTTGTTGCAACAATGGCATTTATACTATTGTAAATTTCCATGTAAAATACTATAATAAAGGTAAAACATAACTGTGTCCTGCTCATGTTTGTAAGGTGACTAACCTAATCCAGGAATGTTTTTAATGCTAATTAGGTGTCCCTTATCACTGTTTCTGCATTTTCTGTGTGTTTCTATCATAAAAACAAAAAAACAAAAAAATAATCCTTGTTTTCCTGCCTCTCCTCGACTAGTTTAGACCAGTTTACAGGCATTGCTGTATTCTGCGCTGTGGTGTAGTTCCTGTGTTGTCCATTACCTTACTTGGATAGAAGGAAGTTTCTTTGCTCACCAGTGGGAGTGGGGAGCCTTGAGCAGCCTACCTGTCCCTGTAGGAAGTGACCTCAGCACAAGAGCTGTAGTAATTGGTTGTTTTGGACCATTTTTAGCTCTTTTGTAGTTCCCTGTTTAAAATCCGCCTCTGGGCATTTTTTTCTGGCTATACTACTCAGACAAGCTCCTCGTGGGCCTGCAGAGTGGTCCTAGCTACAGAGAACTCAGAAAAGCGACTTAAGTATCTTTGCTGTTTTTTTGCTTGGAATAGCTTCTCTAGCTTACCCTTAACAAGCTTAAACTGTTTTTTTTAGCTATTTGCTGCATTACTTTAAAATCTGCACTTAAAGTTACTTTTTAGTCGAATTTGATCGAAAGTTTGTTTGTTTGTTTGTTTAATTTAACTGTTGAGGCTGCCCACTAAAGTGTGCTAGCCTGTGTAACTGATTTATCACTGTTTCTGCATTTTCTGTGTGTTTCTATCAAAAAACAAAAAAAATCCTTGTTTTCCCGCCTCTCCTCGACTAGTTTAGACCAGTTTACAGGCATTGCTGTATTCTGGGCTGTGGTGCAGTTCCTGTGTTGTCCATTACCTTACTTGGATAGAAGGAAGTTTCTTTGCTCACCAGTGGGAGTGGGGAGCCTTGAGCAGCCTATCTGTCCCTGTAGGAAGTGACCTCAGCACAAGAGCTGTAGTAATTGGTTGTTTTGGACCATTTCTAGCTCTTTTGTAGCTCCCTGTTTAAAATCTGCATTTGCACGACTTTGTGCGGTTGTGTGCATTGCGCAGCGCCGGTTAAACAAGGTTAAACTTCTTCTGGCTCAGCCAAGTCTGCTCTTCAAATTTTCCCTTAAGGAAGCTCTACTCTTAGTATAATCAGACTTCTCGCTATATTATAAGCCTAGCACTTGTTCTCAAAATTTCTCTACTAAGTAAGCACTCTCGTACTAAGTAAGCACTACATCCACCTACCACCCCTGTGAATACCCACTTCCCTTAAAGGCACAGCACTCCTTTATACTGTTCTAGCATGTCGAGTGGTAGAGTACTGGCGTCCTCTCCAGTTCAGCTGGTTAATCTGGGTATCTTGAGACAATGCTACAATTGTCTCATGTACACAGACAACCCTCTCCTCCTCCCAACAAACACAAATACATGTGAGAGATGCAACTATATAGCCAAACTGGAGGCTGAACTCTCTCAACTCAGGGCTGGCATGACCAGACAGGAGGAGATGGTAACCACACACAGCAAACCCAGTCCCACATAGACCTATCACAACTGCAAACCAAACACATAAAACACAAAGACATACTCAGAGGCTCTAATAAAAAACTTACCAAAACAACAGAGGCTCCCACAGCAGACATCCAAAAATCCACCACCTCAAAACAAAACACATGCAACACATACTTCAATAAATCAGTGTGTCAACCAATCACAGCCCTTAAGGCCAAACACCATGCCTGATACACTAGTAATAGGTGACTCTATAGTCAGACACACTGATGTCCCGCTTAC
Source organism: Protopterus annectens (assembly GCF_019279795.1). Taxonomy (NCBI): domain Eukaryota; kingdom Metazoa; phylum Chordata; order Ceratodontiformes; family Protopteridae; genus Protopterus; species Protopterus annectens. Next base: position 905,012,561 of record NC_056746.1, read on the forward strand.
CAGGCTGAACAAGGAGAGGGTGACTGTGAGCTGCCTATCGGGAGCTAGCATCCGCCACATAACACACGCACTCAGGTCACTCCAAAGCAAGTACAAATATGACTCCATCATTGTCCAAGCTGGCGTGAATGACCTGAGACGTACCTCCCTGGACTACATGAAAAGAGACATAGAGGAGCTCTCTGATTATGTAGCCCAGGCTGGTATGACCCTGACCCTGAGCAGCATCTTGCCCTCACCAAGAATGATGCCACAATACAAAGACAAGATGATCAGCTTTAATAATTGGCTCAAGTACTGGTGTCATTCTAAGGGGATCCAATGTCTGTCTGCCTGGGATGACATGTTGGACAAGCCACGCTGCTTATGAGGGACGGCTTGCACCTGTCACCACTGGGCTTCCGGATATTGGCCAAGGCTCTTGCCACCCCCATAGTGCCTTTTTTAGGCAAGGTTCAAAAGGCAAACCCACCTCCTTAGAAAACAAAAATGAAAAAAAACTAAGGGTAATGCTGCTCAATGCCAGAAGTCTAAATCTCAAGATGCAGGCACTCGATGCACTCCTCAGTATGGAGAACATCGACGTCTGTGCAGTAACTGAAACCTGGTTCAAGGCTCCTGAGAGCACCCCAGCACTACCAGGCTATACCTCGTATCATGCTTTTCGACCCCAAAACCCAGGCTGAACCACAAAGGGAGGGGGGGGTGTCCATATTCATCAAGGACACCCACACCTCCAGGTTAGTAGCAACACATGAAGCATCAGACACCATACAGGTGCAACTAACCATAGGCAAAACTGCTATACAACTGGTAGCATGTTACAGACCACCCTCCCAATCTCAGGAACCCCACTCAGCCTTCCTGAAGACATTGGAGGATATGAATGTATCACAAAATACCATCATACTGGGAGACTTCAACTACCCAAACATAGATTGGGTACATTATTCTAGCCCTAACACCCTAGCCCAAAGGTTCCTGGAATTCATAAATTCAAATGCACTGGAACAACTAGTCACCTCTCCCACTAGGGGAGATAATATACTAGACCTAATCATCACAAACATGGGGACAAAATGCTCCACACCGGGGGTATACCCCTCACTAGTGAGATCTGACCACAAACTAATCACCCTGGATATACATATCCCACCTCCACCCCAGCACAAAAGACCACAGTGAAAAACTTCTCAAAAGCAGACTTCACTCTTCTTAAGACTGAGATGGTATCCTTTAAGCCCACTGGGCCAGTGGATACCACATCCCACAATGCTGAATCCTTCACAAATGCTTTCTATGGACATCTCCAAGAATGCATGGATCATGCAATCCCAAATAAATCCAAGTCCCTCTCCAGCAAAGGCAAGCGTTCTGTCTGGTGGACCTCAGCCATTAACAAATTGTATAACAAAAGAAGGAAGCTACTGCACGACAGAGCAAAATCCCATAAAGGGAAGACATCTCTGATCAACATTAGCATAAAACTATATTCTCTCATAAAAACATCCAAGGCCAACTTTGAGAGAAAAATCGCTAAGGACTGTAAAGATAACCACAAAGCCTTCTTCAGCTATGTTAGAAACCTGTGCGGAAACCCTCAGATATGCTCATAGTTAGTTCACAACAACAAAAAATACACTGAACCCACAGATATTGCCAACATTCTGGCTGACAGGTTCAGTGCAAATTTCTCCCCTCCCTCACCCCCAAAAGAAGAAATACTTATCCCAGCTGAATGTAATCTCCCTGTCATCTCAGATGTCCAAGTGAGAACCGCCCTCAACAAAGCTAAAAACACAGCATCAATGGGACCTGACGGTATCCCGGGTTGCGTGCTATGTGAACTCCAAGAGGAGCTAAACACTCACATAAAAATGCTATTTAACCTTAGCCTTACTACAGGATATGTACCTGAACACTGGCGTACAGCAACAGTGGTCCCACTCCACAAAGGGGGTACCTCTACAGACCCTGGGAACTACCGCCCCATAAGCTTAACCAGCCTGGTCTGCAAAGCTATGGAAAGAATCATTATGGAACTCATAAACAGAGACATAGGGGACCTACACACACTTGACCCCACCCAGTTCGGCTTTGTAAAGGGCAGATCCTGCATTTTGAACCTGGTTGACTTTTTCGAAACAGTCACTAGAGCTATTGATGAGGGCAAAGCAGTCCATACAGCCTACCTGGACTTGGCTAAGGCCTTCGACACAATACCCCACTCAGGCATCATAGATAAACTCACCAGCTTAAATGTAAACCCTTATGTCACTAGATGGGTTGCAAACTGGCTAAAGGACAGAACCCATAAAGTTAAAATCGCTGGAGCAATGTCAGACTCAAAGCCAGTCACAAGTGGTGTCCCACAGGGATCTGTCCTGGGACCCCTCTTGTTCGGCATTTATTTCTCAGATGTTAAAGCAAACATGGGAGGGTTGTGGCTGACAAAGTTCGCAGATGACTACAAACTAGGCGCCATAGTCGATACACCAGCGGACACATACATCCTACAAAAAGGCCTCACAGAAATGGACAACTGGTGCCGGAGTCACGGCCTTAAACTAAATGCCAAAAATGTATAGTCATCCCCTTTGGGAAAAACAAAGTACCCACAAATTATCACATAGACAGCAACCCCCTGAGTACGGAAAAAGTAATCAGAGACCTAGGGACCCAAGTCGACAGCGAACTCTCATTTGACACCCACGTTGCCAAAGTGGTTAGAAAAACATTCTACCTTGCACACCTCATCATGAAGGGATTCGCATCCAGATCCAAGGATGTCATTGTACCCCTATACCCCTCCCTCATCAGACCCATGATTGAGTACAATGCCCCATTTGGTATGTACCTCACCCGGCATTTGCAACAGCTGGAGAGACCACAAAAGTACCTCACCAAGAGGATCAAAGGTCTCCAACATATGTCTTATTCTGCCAGACTAAAGAAACTCCAGCTCTATTCAGTAGCATATCACCTGCTCAGAGGTGATCTCTGCCTGACGTACAAGGCCATGTCCAATCAGGATCTGATGGACATGCTCCACCTCAAAAAATCCAAATCCATCAGGACCATGGGAGCTAAAGACTTAAACCTTGGCACAAGTATGAATAGGACATGCTGGAGGGATAGATTCATAACCCAGAGGCTTCCCATGCTTTGGAACAAGATCCCAGTTCATGTTAGGCAGAGCCCCTCACTGACTCTCTTCAAGAGAAATCTTGATGAGTGGATGGGTGATCGTAAGTTTACCCCAGGGGTCACATCTGTGTCACTGCTAGACAGGGGCACAGTAAACTAATTCTGTTATATAAGGGGGCCTTCATTGTGTCACTACTAGACAGAGGCACAGTATTCTAAATCTATTCTGTGCATTTTTGTGCATTTTTGTACCATTTCATGGGGTGGCGAAAGCCACATCACTATGGCTAGGCTTACAAATGCCCCAGGGCAGATAGCCTAGTACTAAACTATGAAACTATGAAACTATGACTTTAACCAGATTTCCATGATTTTCAGGAGCTTTGTCCTGATTCTGTCCTCTGGAGGTGAAGGTTGACACCTAGGTATGACTCAGTTAATTACGAATATGTTTTTGTTTACAGAAAATCTGGAGTGCACTTATAATTTTTAATGTAAAATTCACTATGCTTTTGCTGAGTTTATCAAAAGTGTTCAAACTGAAGGAAATATTTCAGGAAAGAAGCTACTCAAAAGTATAAATGTGAAGAATATAAATACAGTAGTGTTTTATACAGCCCTGTGGACAAGTGGTACAACTGTTTAAAGCAAGCAAAACCCCAAGTCCTGCAAGACAACAAATGAAGAGAAATAAGGGCTTGTTTATCATATCAGTGACAGTATGTGTGGTTCCCAGAATTAGTGACAGAAAGTGCACCTCATAGAACCTTGCTAACAGGACCACAATAGTACTAAAAAATACCAATATGATAAAAATAAACACTGTAAAAAATCAGATCACACAAATGAAAAATGCTTAGTGCTTTCATTATTTTATGTAAAACCAAGAACTTCTGCAGAACAAAATCAGCTTACAATTCTACCATTAAGTAACTTTCCTATAGTCATATGACAAAAAAAATCAGCTGATACATTTCTAACTGTTGATATATCAACACCAATAGCATTTTCGTTAAAATAACTATAATTTATAATGTAATGCACTTAAACCAATAAAATAACTTATTTACATTATCTTTTCTTTAAGTAAACCTTTCATATTTATACTTTCATTAGGTCCAGGTGACTTGTCCACAGCTAATGCAAGTTATTGTTTTACTTCTTTTACTTCAAGAGAATTGTTATTGTCACACAAAAATGGGCCAATACTAATATGATAAAAAAAACTTGCTAAAATTACAGAACTGTATGGAATATTTTGCTAAAATATTACCAATTTATTTATTTTTAATAGCTATTCTATTTTCATTTGTTCTTTATAAGAGTTTTCAAGTGATTTTACTTGCATAAAAAAATCTCACATGTATAACAGGTTGCAAGCTAAACAACTCCAATGGTGTTACATGTTTATCTAGTCACATTAAAAATGTTGCTTCCAGAAAGTTTTAATATCACACTATGCTCTGTATTAATGAATCTACACAGTGTACAGTCATAACATTGGTATGTACCAAATAGTCTACTTGAAATCTTTCCTAAATTAGCACTATCTCCTTCTAACATTTTTTTATACTTTTGGTCTTACCGCTCCCAGGCTGAGTCTGAAAAAGTTCCAGGGGATCAATGGTCTACACCTGAAAAAAATACAAATAAATAAATAAAATTGGGATTTTCACCCATGACAAGTAACAAATCCTGATTTCCAGTAATAATCTTCCAATTGCTGAAATTATGTTCTTAATTTTACTCATATCAAGACTAATTAGAAGCAGGAAGAATCTAATGAAATAATCTTCCTTATTTATATCACTTTAGGCTAAAAAACACATGTTAAAATCATCTGCAATTTATCCCATCTATTCTGTCTGACATCTATATATTTTTTCTATTAAACAACAAATATCTTTATTAAATTATCACTTATGGTGGTGCTGCAGTAGCGTTGTCGTCTCACAGTAAGATGTTGTCCTGTTCGATTCTCAGCTAGAGCATCTTCTGTGTGGAGACATGCGTGAATGGGCGTACCTTTGTTGAAGGTTGTGCATCAGGGCCGGCAACTCGGCACGTAAAAATCTACTGCCAATCATTAGCGGACCGGAGTTCTGCTGTGGCGACCCCTAACCGGGAAAAGCCGAAAGACACAACAACAACTTATGACATAGGCAATCATACATTCATATAAATAAAAACAAACCATATCACTATATTTTCAGTTGCAAACATTATACATCACTTATCATCTTCCATACAGTCATTGTCAGTCAAATATTGAATAGCTCATTCAATTCCTTCCTTACCTTACAACTTCTCCTATAATTTTATCAATTTTTCCCCAAAATATCTTCTGTATAAAAACAGAGCCCTTAAATATAAAGCTTCATGCAAGTGTAGAATCATTGTTATCTAAACGTCTTAACTGATTAAATTGCCCCCTAATAACATTATATTTCATAAAACTGGGATGACAACATGAACTATGTAATTAATTGTTAACAAACACCTTTCTTCTAAAGACATTATTGTGAAAACAGCAATGGACAGCATTAATAGTAATTGCCAGTCTAAAAAGCTACTGTTTCAGTACTATCTCTTAATATAAAAGAAAAGGAGTCAGTAGTTTGATTTAATTAATTCAAGAATGTCTTAAAATTCTCAGTTGTACTATTCCAACAAGAAAAGAAAAAAAATATCTATATATCTCAGATGTAAAGAAACATACTTGAACCAACTACTCAATCAAAAATTGTTGTTCCCACCATTTCAAAACAAGATCAGCGAAAGCTGGTGCCATTCAAGCACACATTTACATACCTTTTAATTGCTGATAGATTTGTTCTTCAAATACAAAGAAATTGTTTGAAAGGACTGGTTCTATTAATAAACAAATATTGTTAATTTTTATGTTTTTTATATTGGTAAAAGTACAGAAATAGTTTCAAATATAATCAATTCCGCTATCTTATACAACCGAAGTATATAACGATTCTACATCTGCTCCAATAATAAATATTTCTAAACCAATAAATTTGTACTTTTTAAGTAAATCTAAACATACCCATGAATCCTTCAAATAAAACTGTGGATTCAAAATCATATCTAAATAAATTGACATCAGTTCTATTTTACAATTGTCAGTAGTAACAATCATCCAAAATGGTGGGTTATAACTGGCTTTATGAATTTTTGGGATATCAGTCATCCTCCCAAACTTTGTGTTATTCCACCTTAAAACATTCAACTCTGACAAATCAATTTAGCTCTGATATAAAAGTTCTACCTGTCATTGATTTGTTTAAAACTGGAAAAAATGTCATATCTAGTCACCTTTACATCTTGGGTCCAATAAATGTCCATGATTTTTAGCTACATAATGTTTATTATCCATCACACCTATGCCACTCCCTTAATCAGTTTTCATAATTCTAATAAAGTCACATTTTGTAGTTCATTTAGTGCCTACTTCTTAGTTATGGTCAACTTATACCATTTAACTTTTGGTTTGTGAGACAACAGTTTTCTAAAAACTTTCTCATATGCTTCAGAAAATGTTTTCAGTGTGCCTTATTAAATCTGGATTGTAAATATTACTTTTTGTACATTTGACATTAGTAGAACTAAAAAAACTGAATGTCCTTTAAAGTATAATGCAAGTTCAATTTTCTCACATCAAATCTTAAATCAATTAAGAGGCTTACCAAAATTGCTCTGCAAGCAGGGATACCTTTACTTAAAACATTGATATGAGCATTAATTAATACAAATGTACTAAGACTAAATACTGGAAAATTAGCTATTAGTTCTGACATCCTCAGCCTCTGCTTTACCCCCTGTTCTTGCCCCTCACTCTAGAGCTCACCCTTCTAGTTTGAATAAAAGTGTTCTGAAGGAGGAACATCCAATAATCTGAAAATCTGGGCAGTTAATGGTTTCACTTGTGCTGTGATGAAGTACATGCTATTCGGGTGACTGATGTGGAAGTGAGGGAAAAGCATCTTCTGTGAAAATGATGTGTTGGCTTCTGTAGTACTAGAACCCAGTGAAATAGTAACAGTTTGACATTACATACTGTAGTCACACTCTTACTAAGCAGATAAACCGTGTTAGACTATTTTATCAATGGCAGTGGCCATATGCCTCTGTACTTTAGCCAGAATACTGCCAGAGATAGATTTACAATAAGAAAAATAAAAGTGACTTTTAATACCACTATTAAAATGTCTAATATTTGATTTTAATCTTTAATCTTTCCAAGGGTATGACCAACAAGTAACTTTAAAACCTCTATTATTAAATAAAGTCATCAAATCCTTGTAAATAGAATCCTATGTGCTAATACCATTGGAAATGTATATAATTTCAAACAACAGTACTTGTTTAATTTTGATACAACATTCCAAGTAAACATGATCATGTTTCAAAGACTTTAGTTGAAGAAGTTTACTCTCCTATTCATAAATATTCATCTTACATGCAGATATCCATACGTCAGCACCGACTTTGCATCTGCTATTGCAAAGGTGTGACCCACAATTACCAAAAACATTCCTTACACCACAAGTAGCTTCTCAATTGAATTAATTTCAGATGGAGATGCTTCATCTACCAAAGTGCCATTACTGGAATCATGAGCCAGACTTTTATCTTCACTATTAGTTTCAGCATTGCAACCATTCAGAGTTGCAGCTGCTGCTATCTGATTCATGACCAAGTTAGCTCATGAAATCAAACTTGTAAAATCTTTTGTGAGTCCACAGAAGTCTCGTGAAACAGAATGAATTGATAAGCCCAAGTTAGGATCATCCTACATTATACCAAATTTACTGCTATTGTCGTCAGCTATCTTAGTATTGGTGTACCTCTAAACAAACCAACACTAAAACTAAAAAACAGCAAGTGTAACTGAAAGAGTACAAAAAAGTACCAATACAACAAAATAAATACTCTAAAATTGATGGGATCATACAAATGATGATATTTAAAACCAAGAATTTCCTCAAAACAAGTTCATCTAACTATTGTACTATTAAATAACCTTGCTATATTCACATGAATACAAATAGAAATAAGGGCTTATTTAGCACATCAGTGACAGTATGTTTGACTCCCATGGCAAGATACAGTAGTACTAAAAAACAGCTGTCATCAAAAGATTGTAAAAAAAGATCAATTCAATAAAATAAATACTCTAAAAAGATGTGATTGCATTTAATGATGAGTGTTTAGCACCAAAAACTTCCTCAGAACAAATGCAGCATATGATTCTAATATCAAATACATTTCCTGTAGTCATATGACTAATCTTTATACATTTCCAACTGTAAACATAGCAACATCAATAGTATTTTCTTTAAAATACCTATAATTTATAAATTAAAACAATTAAACTAATGGAGAACATATTTAAATTTTCTTTGCTTTAAGTCAACATTTTATATTCATACTTTCATTAAATCTAGGCAACTTGTCTGCAACTAACATAAATTGCCATTTTACTTCTCTTCTTTTACATCTCTAACTGTTGATATACCAACACCAATAGCATTTTTGTTAAAATAAATGCAGTTTGGGACAAACTAAATTGTCCCGGTCCCTTGAGTAAGGGAGTAAAGGGGTGTGGGGAGGGTATAGTGGTAGAAAGGAAGGTAAGGATTGCAGTTGGTTAGGATAGTGGTTTTGTGGTGGTGAAAGGGTTAAGGAGAGAGGGAGATGTAAAAGGAAGTGAGGTAGGAGTAGGTGGGACTTCTGACAGTACTAAGGGTTTGGGATTAGAGGAAGTAGGCACATTTGGTGTGGGTTGGTGGAGTGATAACTAGCTTATGTCCAGATGACCTGTAGGTATCGTGGATGAAGGTAGGCTTTGGATAGTGGGAAGAGAATGGGTTAGGTGGTCTGGATCAGTCCCCCCTTTGGTGTTTTCTAGGGATTAGGTTAAGGGGGGGAGGTGGAGTCTGGGAATATAGTTTGAGCTTACTGATAGGAAAGGGTGATTGAGTACTGTGTGTGTGTGTGTGTGTGTGTGTGTGTGTGTGTGTGTGTGTGTGTGTGTGTGTGTGTGTGTGTGAGTGTGTGTGTGTGTGTGTGGGTGGGTGAACGGTTGGAGGGGTAGACAACAAAAAAAAAAAATAGAATAATGCAGATATAGATAATAAAGTGGATGGGAATAATGCTAGGCTTACTTGGGTGGTTGAAGTTTTCCTTGCTCCCTGTCATCCGCCGGTCTCCTAGGGATTCATCGGGCCTTGTTTCGGTGGGGCCATGCGGTCAAGTGACATACGTGGGGGGAGGCTGGGTCTGTCCTTAGCTCCGTCAGGTAGCAAGCCGCCGGTGCCATGTGGTCGGGGTACAGTTAAAAAAAAAAAAACAAAAAAAAACAGGAAGACGTTCTCCCGGTGGTCATGGTAGGCAAAGGGGGGTCCATCGGTAATCCGGTCCCAGTTAGGTAAGGATTGGGGGTAGTAGTAGATCATCCCCTCATGCTCTCTGGTGGGTTCATAGGCTGGTTGTGTTCGTTCATGGGGTAGATGTTCTCCCGGTGGTCGTGGTTGGCGGTAGCATTGGGGTATAGTGGCGGATCAGCTCCTCTGGGGTCCAGCATGCTCCCAGCTCCATTTCGTTGGTGGTAGTGGTGGTGTTTGTGGTTCACGCTCCCTGGGGGGTTTGTGGGTGTCTGTTTGCCTCTCCAGTTCCCCTTCAGGATGGCGCCATGGTCATCCGGGTGTCCATCGGTGTCAGAGTATCTTATCCCTGGTGGGTTCGTGGGCCGATGTGTCCCTGTCACTTCCCTGGTGTTGGTAGTTTGAGTTTGGGGGGGGTCCGTCATCTTCTTCGTCGGTGGTATAGTGGTTGTTGGTGGTCTATGCTCCCTGGTGGGTTTGTGGGTGTCGGTCAGTCTTCTTGTCCTTCAGGATGGCGTCGTGGCTGGTCAGGTGTCCCTCTGTCCCAGGTTTCGGTAGTGGTGGTGATATGGCTTCTCCATCCTCCCTGGTGGTGTAGTGGGTTGCTGTTGCCGGTCTTTCAGCCGTTAGGTCCTAGTGCCAGTTCGCCCATGCGCACTGCGTGGAATAACCGTTACCTAGATAGAGGATCATGCTGGTTGGGAAGGTAAGTGTGTTTAGCCTTGTTTGTGTGAAGGGTTTGGGGATTGGGTGGCTGATTGATAGGGAGATAGTTAGAGGGACTTAATTAAGTAATTAAATTAATTTTTTTTTCTCATAGATACATAGAGGGAGGGATATTGATAGGGGATATGCTAGGGTAGGAAGGGGTACTAATGGTAGGAAGTGTGGCTGACAGGATGGGTGAAAGGTGATGGTGGGCAGGCAGGGATAAGTTAAGGTGCAGGGCAAGGCAATACCAGGGGTTGGGGGGGGAGTAGAGCAGTCGGGCTTATAGAATAGTGCAACTATTTTGTTTCTCTTTTATAGATGGCCAAATTACCAGAGCTGAAGCAGAGGTGGCAAGCAATTGTGGCCCAGGCAGAGGAGCTGTTCCAGGAGGCGACAACATCGGAAATGGTACAGGAACCTGAGCACACCCCAGGTCGGAAGAGGCGATGCACGGCGGTGAGAACCCCAGCCGGGGGGAAAAAGCAGCAGGCATCGCAGCAGGTGATAGCAGTGGAGACACCGGTTCCCAGCACATCACAAGACAAAGGTGCAGGTAATGGTTTTATTACAGCAGCATTGTTGGGGGAGCTAGGGGTTGGGAGGGATGACAACTTGGCAGTTGGGGATCTCGGGGGTGGTGTGCAAGGGATAGAGGAGGCACAGAGGCAGCTAGCACAGGGTGCCAAGTACTCAGTTAGAGATGCAACAGGGGGGTTCCATGGACAGTTTGGCTTGGGCTTGGAGGTAGGCTCTGAGTTTGGTCTGTCGCCTGGGGATTGGTTGGCTACCCAGTCTTTGGGGCAGGGGACAGGAGCAGTTATTCTGACTCTGCACATTTCGGGTCCAGTTAAGGAAAACATTTGGAAAGGGGAGTATGTGGATTTGTTTGAGCTGATCGATGCGGAAGGGGTCCAATGGCTAGTGGAAGCAGAGTCCTCTAACAGTAATGACTTGTTAGCGGCCTTAGCAGCATTAGGAAGGCAGAGGGTAGGTAAGCTTCGCCCTAGGACATGGGATAATTGGGTGGTTGGCTTTATTTATTTTATGGCAGTGCAGCTGGAGAAGGATGGGTCCTTGGCTCTGCTGCTGCTAGGCTATTTCCTTACCATTCATGAGGCGCAGCGGTTAAGGCCAGGTAATGCGTGGCTCTGTTATGATCAGCATTTCCGCAAATGGAAGGCTGTGGACCAGTCGCTTTGTTGGGAGGTGTGTCACCCAAATCTATGGTTGGCTACGATGATGGATAGTTATGGGGGCTTTAACAGAAGGTTGAGTGGACCGGAAACAGCGTGTGTGTGTTGGTCATTTAACAGTGGCTCCTGTTCATGGGTGTATTGCAAACTTGCTCATGTTTTTTTGAGATGTGGAGGGGGTCATTCGGCCACTAGCTGTAGTTGGCAGGATTTGTCCTAGAACTCCAATGTGATGGGTCATAAAGATGGTTTTAGTGGGCAAGGCTTTCAGCCAGCCCGGGGGAGGGGTAATTTTCGTGGGTCCTGGGGATTTGGACTCGGGTTCTTTAGAGGCAATAGAGGGAGGGGCACCATTCCCTATTAAGGTGGAGGTTCTCCGGGATAAGCTTTATCAGTTTCCTGGCTTGGCCATCAAAGAGGAGATAATATTGGGATTTCTAAAGGGGATTCCTATTAAGTCCACAGTGGGAAGGGGTGGGGGGGTTGCAAGAATTTACGATCTGTTCAAGGTAAAGAGGACATCTTGGAGGCTTTATTGGAGAAAGAGAGTAGGGCGGGGCTGTTTTGGGTCCTTTTGATAGTCCGCCTTTTAGTATTTACAGGGTGTCGCCTTTGGGGTTGATGCCGAAGAAGCAAGAAGGGGAATTCAGAGTGATACATCACTTGTCTTATCTGGAAGGGAATTCATTAAATGATTTTATTGCAGAAGAGGAGGTTAGGGTGCATTACACTTCCTTAGATGATGCAGTAAAAGTGATTAGGGAATTTAGGGAGCCATGGTTGGTTAAGGTCGACATTGAGTCGGCTTTTCGATTGTTGCCTATTAGGAGGGAGGATTGGCCACTATTGGGGATATGGGTAGGAGATAAGTACTATTTTGATAAAGCTATGCCCATGGGTTGTCTAGTGGCATGTGCGACTTTTGAGAAGTTCAGTACAGTATTGCATTGGATTTGGTAGCAGAAAGTGAGGACTCAAAAGGCAATGCATTATTTAGATGATTTTCTGTTGGTGGGCGAAGGAAGGGTAGGAGCACAGGAGGTTTTGCGGGAGTTTACAATTATGTGTGAGGAGTTAGGGGTACCATTGGCTCAGCATAAGATGGAGGGTCCAGCAAGGGCATTAGAATTTCTTGGATTAACAGTTGATGCGGAGCGGGGATTGTTTTGTTTACCAGAGAATAAAAGAGAGAGGTTTAGGTCGGTGATATGTTCAGTGTTGGGTAAGGATAAGATTCGGATTTGTTCAGTTATGGAGTTGCTGGGGCTTTTGAATTTTGCCTGTTGAGCAGTACACCCAGGGCAAGCTTTTTGTAGGTCACTGGCGTACTTGCTGAAAGATGGTAAGAGCAAACACCATTGGGTTAGGGAGGACTTGGGGTTGTGGAACGGGTTTTTACAACAATTTAATGGGATATCTTTTTGGCAATCAGACTGGGTGGGGCAGGAGGAACTTCAGTTGTTTACAGACGCAGCTGGGGGTGCTGGCATGGGGGCCTATTTTAGGGGTCGGTGGTATGCGGCTGAATGGCCTCAGGACTGGGAGGAGGTATGGAAGCGGGACGTGGCCTTTCTGGAATTGATGCCTATATGGGCAGCTTCGGTGGTGTGGAAGGAGCAATTGAGGAGCAAACGAGTAGTTTTTCACTCAGACAATATGGCCGTAGTGAGGGTATTGCAAAAGAAGACAGCTAAGTCGGGCTTGTTATTGTTGGTATTATGTAAATTGGTTTTGCAGAGTCTTCTAATAAATTTTTCTTTTACAGGAGTGCATGTGCCTGGTGTAAGGAATGAGATTGCTGATAGCTTGTCCCAATTTCAGTTTCACAGGTTTCGAGGGTTGGTTCCATGGGCGGAGGAGGTGACAGAAATCCTGCCAGAGGAGATGTGGAATCTTGGGTCGATGTAGCCAGGCTGTTGGTATGGCATTCCTGGGCCCCTTCTACAAGGAAGGCGTATGGTAGGGCTCTTTCTGATTTTAATCAGTTTATTTTGCAGCTGCCAGAGGAGGAAGGGGTATGGTCAGAGGAATTACTACTGTGATATGTAGCTCATGCTTGGGGTTTAGGCAGGGCTTTACAGACGGTTAAGGTGGATTTGGCTGCGATTAGCATTTTCGCTAAGGTAGCAAGGTTGCAGGATTTCACTAAGTCATGGACATTAGGGCATATGTTAAGGGGTTGGGGTAGAATGGTGGTGGAATGTAAGGATATTAGATGGCCAATTACGAGGGTTATATTGAAAGTTTTGTTGAAAGGGTTAGGTTTGTTGCAAAAGGGGTCTATGGATTATTTTATGTAGGGTATGTTATGTACATGGTTATATTTTGGTGCTTTTCGTATTTTGGAGTTGTTAGGCTCATTATATTGGAAGGATGTCATTATAGGGGAGGGCAAGGTTACTATTGCATTAAGGAGGAGTAAGACAAATCAGTTGGGTATCGGATGTGTGGTGGTGCTTAAAACTGACAGGAATCATTGCATTTGTCCAGTAATGTGGGCAAAAGAATTTATGAGGAGGTAAAAGGAGAGTGTGGATCAGTTAATTTTTTGTTCAGTGGATGGGAAGGTGATGTCGAGGAGTAGGTTCATACTTTTGGTGAGGAAGGTTTTACGTTGTGTGAGATTTCAGGTGGAGAGGTTTGCAGCTCATTTGTTCAGGATAGGTAGGGCTTCAGATTTAGCTAGAGAGGGTAGCTCTATTGAATTGATTAAAAGAGTGGGGAGGTGGTCTTCAAATGCATTTTTGTCTTATATTAGATAAGTTGTGGTCTGATTACTAATTTTTCTTCTTGTCTTTTAGGGAAGCATATTATCATCTTGGGGCATTCGTTCATCCACTGGGCAAAGAAGTGTGCTTTAATTAGGGATGATGGGGTAAATTTGGGTTTAGCACATTTAGGGTGGTCAGTGTCCTGGCATGGTGTTAGGGGGCTTAGGTGGGATGGGTTGTTACATGAATTTGAGAGGGCTAAACTGAAGGTGGGTTGTCCATGTATATTAGTCATTCATTTAGGGGGTAATGACTTGGGCATTGTTCCTAAACAACAATTGGTGGACATTATGCTGTGAGATTTGATGAGATTACAGGGATTGTACCCGGGTATGGAAATTGTGGTGTCAGAGTTGGTTTTGCGTTTGTGCTGGAGGGCTGCATATAGTCATAAGGTGAGTGAAAGCGTTAGAAGGTGTGTTAATCAAAGGTTGGCTAGGCAATTAAGGATTTTAGGGATGCATACTATTGACCATAGAGATTTTGGGGATGGAGAGGAGTCTTGGTATCAAACGGATGGAGTACACCTTAATGATGTGGGTCTGGATCTTTTTAATTTGCATCTGAAACTCTTTTTAGAGGATATGATTGCGGCTAAGGTTTATGAGGGGGAACAGCCTGGTATCAGGCTGGTGATGGAGAAGAGGGACAGGATTGTCCTCTTCTGTTCCTCCTCTAAAGAAGGTGTATTGGTTTATGGTTTTGGTATGGTGCGAGGTGAGTAGGTACGCTGCCTCTTTATGTGGGTGAGTAGATACACTGGCCCGGTGGAGAAGGTATCAAGGTGAGTTGGTACGCTGCCTTGAGGTAAAGTTCATCCAGGGTGAGTGGTGATGCTGCCCAGAGATCATCGTTGCTGAAGAAGTTAATTAATGTTGGTTTTTGTGTACATAGTTCATTGTATAATACAGTTTAATAAAGGTCGTCAAATGTCTTTTTGTGTGTAGTGTAGTCATTTAAGGGGGGATGGGACAAATGCAGTTTGGGACAAACTAAGTTGTCCCGGTCCCCCGAGTAAGGGAGTAAAGGGGTGTGGGGAGGGTATAGTGGTAGAAAGGAAGGTAAGGATTGCAGTTGGATAGGATAGTGGGTTTGTGGTGGTGAAAGGGTTAAGGAGAGAGGGAGATGTAAAAGGAAGTGAGGTAGGAGTAGGTGGGACTTCTGACAGTACTAAGGGTTTGGGATTAGAGGAAGTAGGCACATTTGGTGTGAGTTGGTGGCCCTTCCACCCTCCTCTTTTATATATGGATGGAAGATGTGGGCAATTTGAGATGGAGAAGAGGGACAGGATTGTCCTCTTCTGTTCCCCCTCTAAAGAAGGCGTATGGTTTTGGTATGGTGTGAGGTGAGTAGGTACGCTGCCTCTTTATGTGGGTGAGTAGGTACGCTGCCCCGGTGGAGAAGGTATCAAGGTGAGTTGGTATGCTGCCTTGAGGTAAAGTTCATCCAGGGTGAGTGGTGACGCTGCCCAGAGATCATCGCTGCTGAAGAAGTTAATTAATGTTGTTTTTTGTGTACATAGTTCATTATATAATACAGTTTAATAAAGGTCGTCAAATGTCTTTTTGTGTGTAGTGTAGTCATTTAAGGGGGGACGGGACAACTATAATTTATAATGTAATGCACTTAAACCAATAAAAGAACTTATTTAAATTATCTTTTCTTTAAGTAAACCTTTCATATTTATAAACTAATAAATAAAAAGTTACCTACCAAGGGATAAATGCTCCATAGCCAATAAAGCAAGAAGTAAATGTAATAGACAAAAACACTCAGGAGCAACCCAGCACAGAGCAAAGTCTCCAGCGTATAAATGTCCACATAAATTGCTGTCTCCAGCAATAAAAGCTGTAGACTATAAAGGTATACAAGACAAATACGTTCCAAGCAAAATAAAAATCCTTTAATCCAGAGACATGTGAAGGTGAGCGCTTTCGCCAAAAGGCTTTATCAAACCATTAACAAACAGAATACAGAATCAACTACTATCTGTTATATAGCCAGCTGGTAATTAGATAATTAATACCAATGATGTCATCACTCAAAGTCACACACTAAATAAAATAAATAATACTAGTGTGTTCTAAAAAATCATTATTATATACTCACATAATGAAACTTTATATACATATAAATGTATCACACTTACACACATCATGATTAAGAGCATAAAATATATAAAATATGTATAGCAATGAATAATACACAAAGTACATTAATTCCCAATTCTATTTAACTACTAACTTCCTATTTTTCAAAACTGGTTTCAATGGAATTTTATCGTTCAACCCTGGACTAACATGTGCTTTGAACTGAATTATCCATTTGATTTCTGTTCTTTCTGTGCAATTCCTAACTTGCCTGCAACTAACATAAATTGCCATTTTACTTCTCTTCTTTTACAACTCTAACTGTTGATATATCAACACCAATAGCATTTTCGTTAAAATAACAATAATTTATAATGTAATGCACTTAAACCAATAAAACAATTTATTTACATTATCTTTTCTTTAAGTAAACCTTTCATATTTATACTTTCATTAGGTCCAGGTGACTTGTCCACAGCTAATGCAAGTTATTGTTTCACTTCTTTTACGTCAAAAGAATTGTTATTGTCACACAAAAATGGGCCAATACTAATATGATAAAAAACAACTTGTTAAAATTACAGAACTGTATGGAATATTTTGCTAAAATATTACCCATTTCTTTATTTTAATAGCTATTCTGTATTAATTAGTTCTTTATAAGAGCTTTCAAGTGATTTTACCTACATAAAAAATCTCACATGTATAACAGGTTGCAAGCTAAACTCTTATGGTGTTACATGTTTATCTTGTCACATTAAAAATGTTGCTTCCAGAAAGTTTTAATATCACACTATGCTCTGTATTAATGAATCTACACAGTTTACAGTCATAACATTGGTATGTACCAAATAGCCTACTTGAAATCTTTCCCAAATTAGCACTATCTCTTTCTAACATTTTTTTTATACTTTTGGTCTTACCGCTCCCAGGCTGAGTCGGAAAAGTTCCAGGGGATCAATGGTCTCCACCTGAAAAACATACAAATAAATAAACAAAATTGGGATTTTCACCTATGACAAGTAACAAATCCTGATTTCCAGTAATAATCTTCCAATTGCTGAAATGATGGTTCTTAATTTTACTCCAATCAAGACTAATTAGAAGCAGAAAGACTGTAATGAATTATCACTTATGACATAGGCAATCATGTTCTTATATAAATAAAAACAAACCACATCACTATATTTTCAGTTGCAAACATTATACATCACTTATCATCTTCCATACAGTCATTGTCAGTCAAATATTGCATAGTTCATTCAATTCCTGCCTTACCTTAAAACTTCTCCTATAATTTTATCAATTTTACCCAAAAATATCTTCTGTATAAAAACAGAACCTTTAAATATAAAGCTTCACGTAAGTGTAGAATCACTGTTATCTAAACGGCTTAACTGATTAAATTGCCGCCTAATAACATTATATTTCATAAAACTGGGATGACAACATGAACTATGTAATTAATTGTTAACAAACACCTTTCTTCTAAAGATATTACTGTAAAAACAACAATGGGCAGCATTAATAGTAATTGCAAGTCTAAAAAATCTACTGTTTCAGTACTATCTCCTAATATAAAAGAAAATGAGTCAGTAGTTTGATTTAATTCATTCAAGAATGTTTTAAAATTCTCAATTGTACTATTCCAAAAAGAAAAGAAAAAAATTATCTATATATCTCAGATGTAAAGAAACATACTTGAACCAACTACTCAATCAAAAATTGTTGTTCCCACCATTTCAAAACAAGATCAGCGAAAGCTGGTGCCATTCAAGCACCCATTTACACACGTTTTCATTGCTGATCGATTTGTTCTTCAAATACAAAGAAATTGTTTGAAAGGACTGGTTCTATTAATAAACAAATATTGTTAATTTTTATGTTTTTCAAATTGGTAAAAGTACAGAAATAGTTTCAAATATAATCAATTCCACTATCTTATACAACAGAAGTATACAACGATTCTACCTTTGCTCCAGTAATAAATGTTTCGGAACCAATACATTTGTACTTTTTAAGTAAATCTAAACATACCCATGAATCCTTCAAATAAAACTGTGGATTCAAAATCATATCTAAATAAATTGACATCAGTTCTGTTTTACAATTGTCAGTAGTAACAATCATCCAAAATGGTGGGTTAGAACTGGCTTTATGAATTTTGTGGATATCAGTCTTCCTCCCCAAATTTGTGTTATTCCACCTTAAAAATTTCAACTCTGACAAATCAATTTAGCTCTGATATAAAAGGTCTACTAGATTGTCATTGATTTGTTTAAAATTGGAAAAAATATCATATCTAGTCACCTTTACATCTTGGGTCCAATAAATGTCCATGATTTTTAGCTACATAATGTTTATTATCCATCACACCCATGCCACTCCCTTAATCAGTTTTCATAATTCTAATAAAGTCACCTTTTGTAGTTCATTTAGTGCCTACTTCTCAGTTATGGTCAAATTATACCATTTAACTCTTGGTTTGTGAGACAACAGTTTTCTAAAAAATTTCTCATATGCTTCAGAAAATGTTTTCAGTGTGCCCTATTAAATCTGGATTGTAAACATTTCTTTTTGTACATTTGACATTAGTAGACCTAAAAAAAACTGAATGTCCTTTAAAGTATAATGCAAGTTAAATTTTCTCTCATCGAATCTTAAATCAATTAAGAGGCTTACCAAAATTGCTCTGCAAGCAGGGATACCTTTACTTAAAACATTGATATGAGCATTAATTAATGCAAATTTACTAAGACTAAAAACTGGAAAATTAGCTATTCGTTCTGATATCCTCAGCCTCTACTTTGCCCCCTGTGTTTGCCCCTCACTCTAGGGCTCACACTTTGAGTTTGAATAAAACTGTTCTGAAGGAGCAACATCCAATAATCTAAAAATCTGTGCAGTTAATGGTTTCGCTTGTGCTGTGATGAAGTACATGCTATTCGGGCTGACTGATGTGGAAGTGAGGGAAAAGCATCTTTTGTAAAAATGATGTGTTGGTTTCTGTAGTACTAGAACCCAGTGAAATAGTAACAGTTTGACATTACATACTATAGTCACACTCTTACTAAGCAGATAAACTGTGTTAGACTTTTTTTTATCAATAACAGTGGTAATATGCCTCTGTACTTTAACCAGAATACTGCCAGAGATAGATTTACAATAAGAAAAATTAAATTGACTTTTAATACCACTATTAAAGTGTCTAATTTGTGATTTTAATTATTAATCTTTCTAAGGGTATGACCAACAAGTAACTTTAAAACCTCTATTATTAAATACAATTATCAAATCCTTGTAAATAGAATCCTATGTGCTAATACCATTGAAACATTTATATAATTTCAAACACAACAGTACTTGTTTCATTTTGATAGAACATTCCAAGTAAACATGATCATATTTCAGAGACTTTAGTTTAAGAAGTTTACTCTCCTATTCATAAATATTCATCTTACATGCAGATATCATGCCTCAGCACCGACTTTGCATCTGTTATTGCAAAGGTATGACCCACAATTGCCAAAAACATTCCTTACACCAAGTAGCTTCTCAAGTGAATTAATTTCAGATGCAGATGCTTCATCTACCAAAGTGCCTTTACTGGAATCATGAGCCAAACTTTTATCTTCTCTACTAAATTCAGCATTGCAACCATTCAGAGTTGCAGCTGCTGCTATCTGATTCGTGACCAAGTTAGCTCATGAAATTGAACTTGTAAAATCTTTTGTGAGTCCACAGAAGTCTCCTGAAACAGAATGAACTGATAAGCCCAAGTTAGGATCATCCTACATTATACCAAATTTACTGCTATTGTCGTCAGCTATCTTAGTATTGATGTACCCCTAAACAAACCAACACTAAAACTAAAAAACAGCAAGTGTAACTGAAAGAGTACAAAAAAGTGCCAATACAACAAAATAAATACTCCAAAATAGATGGGATCATACAAATGATGATATTTAAAACCAAGAATTTCCTCGGAACAAGTTCATATAACTATTGTATTATTAAATAACTTTCCTATATTCACATAAATACAAATGGAAATAAGGGCTTATTCAGCACATCAGTGACAGTATGTTTCACTCCCATAATTAGTGGCAAGATACAGTAGTACTAAAAAACAACTGTCACCAAAAGACTGTAAAAAAAGATCAGTTCAATAAAATAAATACTCTAAAAAGATGTGATCGCATTTAATAATGAGTGTTTAGCACCAAAAACTTCCTCAGAACAAATGCAGCATATGATTCTAATATTAAATACATTTCCTGTAGTCATATGACTAATCTTTATACATTTCCAACTGTAGACATAGCAGCATCAATAGTATTTTCTTTAAACCACCTACAATTTATAAAGTAAAACAATTAACTAATGGAGAACATATTTAAATTTTCTTTGCTTTAAGTCAACATTTTATATTTATACTTTCATTAAATCTAGGAAACTTGTCTGCAACTAACATAAATTGCCATTTTACTTCTCTTCTTTTAAATCTCTAACTGTTGTTATATCAACACCAATAGCATTTTCGTTAAAATAACAATAATTTATAATGTAATGCACTTAAACCAATAAAATAACTTATTTACATTATCTTTTCTTTAAGTAAACCTTTCATATTTATACTTTCATTATGTCCAGGTGACTTGTCCACAGCTAATGCAAGTTATTGTTTTACTTCTTTTACTTCAAGAGAATTGTTAGTGTCACACAAAAATGGGCCAATACTAATCTGATAAAAAAAACTTGTTAAAATTACAGAACTGTATGAAATATTTTTCTAAAATATTACCCATTTCTTTATTTTAATAGCTATTCTATGTTAATTTGTTCTTTATAAGAGTTTTCAAGTGATTTTACCTACATAAAAAAAATCTCACATGTATAACAGGTTGCAAGCTAAACAACTCATATGGTGTTACATGTTTATCTAGTCACATTAAAAATTTTGCTTCTAGAAAGTTTTAATATCACACTATGCTCTGTATTAATGAATCTACACAGTTTACAGTCATAACATTGGCATGTACCAAATAGTCTACTTGAAATCTTTCCCAAATTAGCACTATCTCTTTCTAACATTTTTTTATACTTTTGATCTTACCGCTCCCAGGCAGAGTCTGAAAAAGTTCCAGGGGATCAATGGTCTACACCTGAAAAAAATACAAATAAATAAACAAAATTGGGATTTTCACCTATGACAAGTAACAAATCCTGATTTCCAGTAATAATCTTCCAATTGCTGAAATTATATTCTTAATTTTACTCATATCAAGACTAATTAGAAGCAGGAAGAATCTAATGAAACAATCTCCCTTATTTATTTTACTTTAGGCTAAAAAACACATGTTAAAATAATCTGAAATTTATCCCATCTATTCTGTCTGATGTCTATATATTTTTTCTATTAAACTACAAATATCTTTATTAAATTATCACTTATGAAATAGGCAATCATACATCTATATAAATAAAAACAAATCATATCACTATATTTTCAGTTGCAAACATTATACATCACTTATCATCTTCCATACAGTCATTGTCAGTCAAATATTGCATGGCTCATTCATTTCCTGCCTTACCATAAAACTTCTCCTATACTTTTATCAATTTTACCCAAAATATCTTCTGTATAAAAACAGAGCCCTTAAATATAAAGCTTCATGTAAGTGTAGAATCATTGTTATCTAAACGGCTTAACTGATTAAATTGCCCCCTAATAAATAAAACTGGGATGACAACATGAACTATGTAATTAATTGTTAACAAACGCCTTTCTTCTAAAGACATTATTGTGAAAACAACAATGGGCAGCATTAATAGTAATTGCAAGTCTAAAAAATATACTGTTTCAGTACTATCTCAATATAAAAGAAAAGGAGTCAGTAGTTTGATTTAATTCATTCAAGAATGTTTTAAAATTCTCAATTGTACTATTCCAAAAAGAAAAGAAAAAAATTATCTATATATCGCAGATGTAAAGAAACATACTTGAACCAACTACTCAATCAAAAATTGTTGTTCCCACCATTTCAAAACAAGATCAGCGAAAGCTGGTGCCATTCAAGCACCCATTTACATACCTTTTAATTGTTGATAGATTTGTTCTTCAAATACAAAGAAATCGTTTGAAAGGACTGGTTCTATTAATAAGCAAATATTGTTAAATTTGTATGTTTTTCAAATTGGTAAAAGTACAGAAATAGTTTCAAATATAATCAATTCCGCTATCTTATACAACCAAAGTATATAACGATTCTACATCTGCTCTGATAATAAATGTTTCTGAACCAATAAATTTGTACTTTTTAAGTAAATCTAAACATACCCATGAATCCTTCAAATAAAACTGTGGATTCAAAATCATATCTAAATAAATTGACATCAGTTCTGTTTTACAATTGTCAGTAGTAACAATCCTCCAAAATGGTGGGTTAGAACTGGCTTCATGAATTTTGGGGATATCAGTCATCCTCCCCAACTTTGTGTTATTCCACCTTAAAACATTCAACTCTGACAAATCAATTTAGCTCTGATATAAAAGGTTTACTAGACTGTCATTGATTTGTTTAAAACTGGAAAAAAATGTCATATCTAGTCACCTTTACATCTTGGGTCCAATAAATGTCCATGATTTTTAGCTACATAATGTTTATTATCCATCACACCCATGCCACTCCCTTAATCAGTTTTCATAATTCTAATAAAGTCACATTTTGTAGTTCATTTAGTGCCTACTTCTTAGTTATGGTCAAATGATGCCATTTAACTCTTGGTTTGTGAGACAACAGTTTTCTAAAAACTTTCTCATATGCTTCAGAAAATGTTTTCAGTGTGCCTTATTAAATCTGGATTGTAAATATTTCCTTTTGTACATTTGACATTAGTAAAACTAAAAAAACTGAATGTCCTTTAAAGTATAATGCAAGTTCAATTTTCTCACATCACATCTTAAATCAATTAAGAGGCTTACCAAAATTGCTCTGCAAGCAGGGATACCTTTACTTAAAACATTGATATGAGCATTAATTAATACAAATGTACTAAGACTACAAACTGGAAAATTAACTATTAGTTCTGACATCCTCAGCCTCTGCTTTACCCCCTGTTCTTGCTCCTCACTCCAGGACTCACCCTTCTAGTTTGAATAAAAGTGTTTTGAAGGAGAAACATCCAATAATCTGAAAATCTGGGCAGTTAATGGTTTCACTTGTGCTGTGATGAAGTACATGCTATTCGGGTGACTGATGTGGAAGTGAGGGAAAAGCATCTTCTGTAAAAATGATGTGTTGGTTTCTGTAGTACTAGAACCCAGTGAAATAGTAACAGTTTGACATTACATACTGTAGTCACACTCTTACTAAGCAGATAAACCATGTTAGACTTTTATCAATGACAGTGGCAGTATGCCTCTGTACTTTAGCCAGAGATAGATATACAATAAGAAAAATAAAAGTGACTTTTAATACCACTATTAAAATGTCTAATTTGTGATTTTAATCATTAATCTTTCTAAGGGTGTGACCAACAAGTAACTTTAAAACCTCTATTATTAAATAAAGTCATCAAATCCTTGTAAATAGAATCATATGTGCTAATACCATTGGAAAATGTATATAATTTCAAACACAACAGTACTTGTTCAATTTTGATACAACATTCCAAGTAAACATGATCATATTCCAAAGACTTTAGTTTAAGAAGTTTACTCTCCTATTCATAAATATTCATCTTACATGCAGATATTCACGCCTCAGCACTGACTTTGCATCTGCTATTGCAAAGGTGTGACCCACAATTACCAAAAAACATTCCTTACACCAGTAAGTAGCTTCTCAACTGAATTAATTTCAGATGGAGATGCTTCATCTACCAAAGTGCCATTACTGGAATCATGAGCCAAACTTTTATCTTCACTATTAGTTTCAGCATTGCAACCATTCAGTGTTGCAGCTGCTGCTATCTGATTCGTAACCAAGTTAGCTCATGAAATCAAATTTGTAAAATCTTTTGTGCGTCTACAGAAGTCTCCTGAAACAGAATGAACTGATAAGCCCAAGTTAGGATCATCCTACATTATACCATATTTACTGCTATTGTCGTCAGCTATCTTAGTATTGGTGTACCTCTAAACAAACCAACACTAAAACTAAAAAACTAAAAAAAGTGTAACTGAAAGAGTACAAAAAAGTACCAATACAACAAAATAAATACTCTAAAATTGATGGGATCATACAAATGATGATATTTAAAACCAAGAATTTCCTCAGAACAAGTTCATCTAACTATTGTACTATTAAATAACTTTCCTATATTCACATAAATACAAATGGAAATAAGGGCTTATTCAGCACATCAGTGACAGTATGTTTGACTCCCATAATTAGTGGCAAGATACAGTAGTACTAAAAAACAGCTGTCACCAAAAGACTGTAAAAAAAGATCAATTCAATAAAATAAATACTCTAATAAGATGTGATCACATTTAATGATGAGTGTTTAGCACCAAAAACTTCCTCAGAACAAATGCAGCATATGATTCTAATATTAAATACATTTCCTGTAATCATATGACTAATCTTTATACATTTCCAACTGTAGACATAGCAACATAAATAGTATTTTCTTTAAAATACCTATAATTTATAAAGTAAAACAATTAAACTAATGGAAAACATATTTACATTTTCTTTGCTTTAAGTCAACATTTTATATTTATACTTTCATAAATCTAGGCAACTTGTCTGCAACTAACATAAATTGCCATTTTACTTATTTACTTTAAGTAAATTGTTAGTATCACCCCAAATGGGCCAATGCTAACATGATCTGAAAGTAAAAAAAAAATTTTTTTTAATCACAACACTGTTTGGAATGGTTCACTAAAGCAGTAAACTGTAAAACTATTTTAAAACATTGCAACTTTGGAAGATCTGCGTAAGTGCTCATCCATTGACTAATTAAGATTTTTGGAGAAACAGCTTTTGTTCACCTTTTTCCTCTGGAGAGGAGAATTCACTTGTAAAGATTACCTAAGGTTCACTGAACTCATCTAAGAGTCTCTAGCTATCCCTTTAGGGCATTTCTTAGAATATTATTTTTTCTCTAAGTTATGATAATCTCAGAATTAGTAGGTATAAGTTTGCAGGGGAAGTTTAAAGTAGAAGAACAATGTTTGAAATTCACTCTTCTATTGCATTTTCAGTCTTTTTTTTTTTTTTTTGGCATGTTAGTAAGTTCCGCCATTTCAATAGGGAGCTAGTTTTGTTGTTTACAGTGATTGAGTGAATAATAAAATTAAAACAAATGTTCCAAATAAGAGGATTCCTGGCACAGACTAAGTCAATGACCACTGGACGTGCAGATCAATGTCCTTGACTAGGCCTCATGAGGGATCTTTGCTGTTGACAGTCCACCACATGGGATCATATGCCTTTGTTTATAGACAGTGATAGCAGGTTCAGAAGCAAACTGTCTTTGTGTACACTAAACATGGCTTCTGTGTTTGGTTGTCTAGATTATATGTCCCATATATGCACAGGTACGCACTGCTGTGGCCAGTATTTTTATGTTCAATGTAAAGTGCTTTCTGGATCTTATGTTGTATATGGCCATTATAGTCTACTTTAAGAGGCAAGCTGAAAATATAATCATGTTTCCATTTCACTTACTACAAAAGGATACTGAAAGAAGTGAGGCAGACCATTTTCCATAGATTACCAGACAGGTCATAGCATGGACATTATTTTGAACAAGCATAAAGTGGTTAGTTATAATACAGGCAAGAGAAGCAATGTGTACCATATTAGAAGGTATAGTGCAGTGGTGTCTTTGGTTAGGATGACACACTGAATATTAACAGGTTATATAAAAAACTTTAAAATGATCTGACAGTCTGGCACTTGTCATAGCCAGTAGGCTACTATATTACAAATACCCCTTGTCCTTGGCTCTGTCTGAATTCACCACAGTCTTAAATTTTCCCCCTGTTGTATCTTACAATTACAACATCCAATGTATGTCTTACATGAACTGAGATATAGAGGATGTGTGGGTGGATGTGTAAATGTCTACCCTTCCAAATATACCACCAAAGGTCAGTTTAGATAGCTTTGGCAGACCAACCTATATATCTTTTAGCTACCAAGCAGTAACAAGTAGACATATTAGATACTAGTGGGGTTATTTTCACCCACTGAAGAGTAATCCGTAGCTATCTGTCCTGAGTTGTGCAGTGAAGCTCCTAACATCTACACCATATGCTGAAGCATTACTGATTACAATTTACAGCCGAGCACAGTACAACATAACAGAAATGGTACCCATGTTCCTCTGACTCTAATGGGTACTGAAAGTCTGCATGCACATGTTTCTTGGCATGAAATGTCAATTAATACTTATCATACAGGTCTGGAAGACAAGGATTTGAATTAGTTTTGGGGCTGGATGCAGGGGTTGCTCCACCCTTAAGGACATGTAGTGTTCCACATTCGCACACCATGCATTGAGGGCCTATGTTTGAAACAGACTCACAAACTCAGAGGAATGTGTTGGCCCATATGTAAATTGCTTTGAAATTTAGCCTCCTGTTACTATAAGTAAATTACATTTTCCTAGATCTATTCTAAAATGGGGCTTTAATATAAAATGCCCTAATGTCCTTAGATTTAATATACGTTTTAACCACATGTGGAACACTAGAACACATATCAAAAGGTAAAGGTGCAAAAAGGACAACTTTCCTATTCTAACATGTTAAAAAGCAAATAGTATCAGAACTGGCTTTATATAATGTGTTTAAATGTTTTCTCTCCAACATACACTTATACATCCTGTCAGTCATTTTTGGAGCTGGAGTCTGGGAATCTGGACACTGACTGCTTGCTGTCAAAACATCTTGAAATACATAGATAAGTGATGAGTGTGCATTATAAATCTAGAAGCTTCATCATCTTTCTATGTCTGTTGCTAGGAGAAGAGGGATTATCCATAACCATGTAAAGGTATTTCCCATTAAATTAAAGTTATCTATTAAAGAAAAATGTTCTAGCGTAGACCCCGAAAAACTGAGAATATGTATTAAAATCCTGATAGGCAGGGGAATACATTTTATATATACATATATATCTATATCTATATATCTATATATATATATATATATATATATGTCTCCCCTTCAGAGTATCGACATTGCAGAACATCGAACCTCTGATCATCGAGGATTACAGAATTGAAGTTCTGCAATATCGAATGCAAAAAATAAATAAATAAATAAAACTTGAAAGCTTTTTTATTTCATGTTTTTGCAGGAGGGCTTGCCCCCACACCCCCTGCTACTTAAATATGGTTCTGTACAGCATCGAACGAGAAAATGACCATTCTGTTCAATGTAGTGTGTTCTCAGAGTTGCTATATTTAAGTAGCAGGGGGTGTAGGGGGTGCAGGCCCCCTACAAAAACTTATGAAAAGACTTATTATCTTTTTAATTTGTTCTTCTTTAATGCTTGATGTTGTAGAACATTGATCATCTCATCCTCGATGATGTGTGGTTCGATGTTCTGCAACTTTGATCATTTGAAGTAGACCTATATATATATATATATATATTACATTTTTTTCATTTTTTTAAATTAATTGAACATATTTACAATATATACACAGAAAGGAAGAAATTTAACATTAAATATTGTTATTCAATGAAAGGAATACATTGAATCATCGAGGTAAATTTATACAATTAACACATTAAGAGTCTTGGTATTTTAATAGCAGCATTTCAGTGTTATCTCAACCACTAAAAGTCATATTATGATTTACAGATCTTATTTTGATCACTTATTTTTCAGTTGTACATAGTATTGCTGTTAAATTTAAAAATTCTTTGAAAGTGAGAACTGAGTTCCATTTCCAAGTTTTTGTAATAACTTTTCTAGTAACTGCCAAGAGACCCTAGAACATTTTTTGCTTTTTGGTTCTTACAAATACAGGAAGAGGAACATTCATTAGTATTACTGATCTAGTTAAAGAAAAATGATCACACCATAAACCCTTAAAAAACATACTTATCTCTTCCCAATATACATTTAATTTTTCACAGTCCATAAACATGTGTATCCAATCAGCTTTTACATCTTTATTACATCTCCAACAATTTGAAGAATTCATTTTTCTAAACTTTGAGATTTTATAGGGAGTAACACACATTCTGTGTATATATTTCCACATAAAACTTTCCAGTATAAATTTGAAAAAGTTTGACTAACTGACTTAAGTAACAAAGTTTTATTCTTACCACCTATTAAGTCACTCAATCCACTGCTACCTAAAAAGTTCCAGAATTTTGCATCAAATGGCAGATTTCCTTTTTTATCTTTCTAAACCTTATTTTTTTTATTTTAGTTATTTGTTAACCATCTAAGTACATTAGACACCAGATTCCTTTCTAGGAGTGACCAGGAAGCAATATCTGGGTCAGTGATTTGTTTGCATTCATGCAGTAAGCAGATGGATGCTGAAGGAATCCAGCCCTAAACTGCAGAATGTAGCTTTTTTAACAGTTCATAACCTTAATCCTTTAAGTTATCTTATTGGTACCTGCAAGAGTTTATGTCTGTTTATTCTAAATATAGATAAACATCAGTTTGACAAAGGTACTAGCATACTTCCTTGCTGTTTCATTATGGTTTCTTGAACTGTATTAATGTACTCAGTTAAAAGTCTTATAATCAAAGGAATGCTTCATTAACACAGTAGTTAAATTACATATAACCATGGTGGGCCTAACTTTCTTAACAACTGCTGAAATATTAGGTTCATCCATCATTGCAACCCCTAGATGTGGTAAGATCACAAGTGATACCAACATAGGTACAAAAAAAGGTTTTTGATAGCACTGAGGTAACAGAGGAGAATGTTACCATTTTTGTTTATTATGTCATGAACCTGTTCCTGAGAGTCATTTCTGAAAATACCTCAGAATCACTGTTGGAACTGTAGGGTTTCTTAATTCTGGGTTTTGTGTTGAGACCATATCATTATTGTTTTCTGTCTCTTTCTTATTAGAGTCTGTGATCTCCATTAGAAAAGGAGGTGAAAGATAAATTAATGTAAAAAGACAATTAGTTGTAATATTCAAAGGTCATGGCATAATACAATCAATGTTTAATATTTTATTGAATCTCTGACTGAAGATTGATGCAGAAAAGAAAACAAAAAAAGTGGTTAATACCATGAGTGACTATGCAGAGGAAGTTAAAACCTCCAGTGCAATTATAAGAAGTGAAATGTTGAGAATATTCTCTAGCAGTACTGGCTAGATGTTACTGCCTTACATAACAAATTTGATACAGAATTCTGACACAAGACCAGCCTAAACCTTTATTGGGATGTAAGTGACACACACACACACACACACACACACACACACACACACACACACACACACACACACACACACATGCAAACAATATTTACAATAATCACGTACAAGGTGTGTACATAGGGCATGAGTAAAGTCAATTGACTGTGACAGGTTAAACATGCTGTAGGTGGGGATAGAACAGGCCTCAAATATTGGGAGGGAAATGGTTGCAATAATGAATTTTTCAAGTTATTTAATTTGATTACTTATTCTCTTTAGCTCACAAACTCTCCTTTGCCATGCCTAACAACTTCCACTTATCTTCTACTTCTCTGAACCCTCTCAGTCCCTGAGTGCAAACTGACAGGTAGTGGCAGAATTCCATATATTGGATACACTCCCTAATCACCTAAAATAACCCACAACTATAACATTGTTTTTCAAATATCCTGTGCCCAGTAGTACAAGCTCAAGACTTAGTGCTGACGAGGGCTTGCAAGTGGAATCAGGAAGTCATAAACCTGGAATGGAGAGGTAGGGTGAGTTTTGCTCTCCCCTAGTGGTAAGGGTTAACCCAGGTAAATATAAGGGCATCTTGGCAGTGGCTGTACTTATCTTTTGTTATCCATGGATAGGGCAGGGAATGGTGGCAGGGTGGGTATGCATGGAAATGCATGTGTCAATCTGATGCTATGCATGCCATCATATTAAAAGAAAAATTGTTTGCAGTTTCCTGGCATGCATTCTCAAGAAAACAATCCCTTAATACCAGTTACTGGAAAAAGATTGAGGTATATTACATATGTGTGTATAGCTTAAAGGTTAATGAACTAGCTAGAATGATTCACATGTCATGTAGTACACAAAATGTCAAAAAGAAATCTTTTGGAATATAGGCATCATGGAGGATACACCACATGAACTGTTTTTGTGTGTGTTTTTTATTAAGGATTCTGACAAGGTGTGGTATCAGAGAATGCTGAAATATCTGCTAGAACTGAAGAAATGCATCTCCAGAATGAACAAATGTATTTTATTTTTAAAATGTCTATGTTTAAGACTATATAAGTATAATTCCCTGTTGAAATTTTGCTAAACTGCTCCTGTCTAGAACTCTTGCTCGTCAAGGCAGTATGGCACAAATGGAAAATTTGCACCAAGAAATTGTACTTATTTCTCACTGCAAATGGATTAGCTGAGAAGACTGAAACATTAAGTGTGTTACATTCATATTGGGAGCAAACTGTAAATGCATTAGTCCTTTATTTTACTTGAAAGAAGAAACAAAAATATGACAGCACTTAAAGATAAGTTCAGTAATTATCATGAGTACAGAAATAATGTATCATTTATTAAACATAATAAGAAATCAAGAAAGTAACTATTGAGAGAAAGATATCTGACCTATCAGAAATTATGGATGCATACAAAGCAAGTGAAATTAGTAGTATAAAGTTAAAATAATTTAATGATGAAAAAGAGATGTTTAAGTGTGTGTCAACTAATATGCTGAAAACGAGAAATAAATATAGGGTGTGTTATATAGGTAATGGATGTGGAAATGAGGGCAATGACAGGATCCAAGATGGAGGCTTGAATGGTTGTCTTATTTTATTTAAAGCTTGCAGTAGGTATGATTATAAGCGCGAAAGCCAACACAGTTCAGAATAAAACAAATTCTGTACATTCTGTAGGCTAACCTTTCAGTCAACGAGCAATCAGTGAATGAGTGTTCAACTTGTTGATTTTAAGTCATCAGTTTCACCCTTGGTGAGTTGACTTTACTGTAGGAAATCACTCCTGTTACAATTTCTATGTGTGCACACTGGCAGTGATTCATTATCAGTGGTGTTTTCTCTTTCCTCACCAGGGGTATAATATGCAGTTAGCTTATTTTATATGTGATGCAGAGTGGATGACTCTTGTAAAAACACTTTTATTTTTTTCATCACGGAGTCACATCCTCATCAGGTTGTGACTGGACATGACAAAACGTACAGGAACCAATTCTATTCTAAAACAGGACATTTTCAAAAAGCAGAGACAAGACTTTCACCTCTACTGATAGTGACCCAAGTTCAGAAATGGACTTGTGCCACTGGAAGGGTGAGTGACAGAGACAGGGTGATATGGCCAATGGTCTGCTCTCCCATCATAGAGGATAATGGGGAAAAGAGTACTTTGTCTGCACAACCTGTAATGAAGACCAGAAGTCTCATATGCCCTATAACAGCACATGGGGTGGGGCATGATATCTGACATCAATGCACACGCTGACCCTCCTACAAATAGAGGGCCAGTTTACCAGCATTATATGAAATTTCATGTCATGCTTTAACTAATTCACTTTTGCTCCTCACCCCATGACTCTCATAATTACTCCACAATGCTGGCTTCTCAGGTAGCTGGAGACCTGCCCAGCAAAGGGTTACCACTGCAATTGCTTATAAACAAGATACATGAATACTCAAGAACAATAATAGTGAAGGTGCAGGGATAAGCCAGAGGGCTAGCAATGGGTTGTGTGGGGAGAAAACAAGGTTGAAAACTAAATAACTAGCATTTTGGGTCATCTGACTTCTGAGAAATTGGTAATGGTAAATAAAACATCACAGTGTAAAATCAAAGATTACATGTTTAGAACATCAGTCAGACAGTCAAACCACTGAAGCTTCAGCCCCCCCCAAAAAAAAAAAGTTTTCCGAAAAGAAAAGAAAGTTTTTCCAGGTACTACTGGTTTGAAAAAAAAATAAACAAATGAGTGCTTTGTTTAGCATTCTCTGCATTAGTTTTCCTTTTTTTCTCCACTTTCAGCCAAAGAGCTTTACTCTCAGTGTTATCCACATTCAGCCAATGAGGCACATATGCACCTGGCACAAGATTCAGTAGCAGTTTAGATACAAGTGAATGGAAAGTGTGTGCTGTTTGCTTTTACTTTAGAAAAAGATGGAACTTGCTGCTTTTGCAGTTGTGCTTTTACTTTAGAGAGATGTATTTAGAATACATGGAGTGTGTGTATGTGTGTGTGTGTGTGTGTGTGTGTGTGTGTGTGTGTGTGTGTGTGTGTGTGTGTGTGTGTGTGTGTGTGTGTGTGTGTAATGCCCTAATTAGACAGGGCAGGTTAGTAAAGTGACTTACTCAGGCTCAAAACCTACACCTTAGCTACAGATCAAGAACCTTATTCAACCTCACCATGTACCTGACCTTGATAGATATTTTTTTTTCATTTTGTAAATCTGGGAGGATTACTGTCAGTCATTAGAGTTTCACAGTTGTACATGTTGATGCAAAATGTATTGTTCTATTAACTTTTTTTAAAGAGATTTAGAGTATGTAATCTATTCTTATTTGACTCCAGTTTTGCAGAACACCTCTGATTTTATCTCGTATTTATGTCCTGTCTTTGAACAAGTCACTTAACCAGATAGCTATGTGGCAACTGGAAATTTGTGCTAGGCTCCTCAATGAACGCCTGTACTGCAAGCTTAGTAACTACCTAGTTATGATGCAGACAAGAGAAATTGGTTGTAGTAAACTAGAGCATCATCATATGAGCTATGTTTTTTTTAATATGATTTTTGTTTTTCTTGTTCTGTTGAACTATGGATTTATTATTTAGTTGTGAATAAACTGGACAGCATGTAGCCTGAGCTTAATGTTAATATTTTAACTATGAATACATTTTTAATTCTACTTGTTTTCTGCAGACACAGAGATGTGAAAACACTGTGTTTGAGCTACAACAGTGTGACTAGCAGTCTGTACAGATGAGCAAGACTATGAGCTGTTAAATACCTTCTTCCTATAGTACATGGTTTGATTCCCTCCTCCGTCTTTTATAATCTATGTGATTCTACCAAAGTACTTCACCAAACAGTACTTCTGGGCTGCTTCTAAAAAGGGACACTTGTGTTTAGCAGACTGTCCCAGGCTGTTAGCAAATGTGTTATACAGTTGTCTTTTGAATTTCTGTACCCTTCACATAGATGCTAACTAGTATTTCACTATATGCTATTTGAGTAAGAACCCCAGAATGTCTCTTATAGTTTACTGAGGTGCCAGATGCATTTTTACTACATGTGAGTTTCAAGGGAAGAGAAGTGTTTTTTTTTTTGTTTAGAAAATTGTTGTTGGTGTTTTTTTTTTTTTGTGAAATTTGAAATAAGTTTTAAATTATATCCAAATATCTGTGATCATTGTAAAAGTAAAGAAGAAAATAGTATGTACACTGACAGGTTTGGACAGTGTTTATGGTAACTGGAGAGCGTGGGAGCCTGATTCATTACCCTGAATAGGACCATATTGTCCATGATCTAGATCTGTTGACCCTAGAAGTGTATGCTGCAACAGAGTAGCATTATTAACTATTCAAGTAGGTCAGACTTGTATACTGAGTGATATCAGAGGGGATAACTATTCTTGATGACATAGAAGACAAAGGGAGGTCACAAATGAGATGCAGGCATCCAGCATGCATATACCCCCACCAAAAAAAAAGTATATTGTACACATTAATATTTCTGATTTTTGTATGACTTGTGGGTAATTAAACAAAAGATGCTGCATCATTTATATTGTCTTTAATTATTTTGTTTTGTTTATTGCACTTCTTCTTCTTTCGGCTTTTCCCGGTTAGGGGTCACCACAGTGGATCATCTGTCCACTCATGATTGGCTGTGGAGTTTTCAGTGTCGAGTTGCCAGCCCAGCACCCAACCTTGCACAGAAGGCACACACTCATACCTAGGGCCAATTTAGAGTGTCCAATCTATCTACTGCATGTCTTTGGGAGGAAACCGAATCACCCGGAGGAAACCCACGCGACCACAGGGAGGACATGCAGACTCCACATAGAAGGCACCCCAGCCGAGAATTGAACCGGAGAACCTCTTGCTGTGAGGTGGCAACGCTAACCGCTACATCACCATGGCCGCCCTTGTTTTGTTTATTGCACTAAAGAATGGAATTAATTCATTAATAGGCCTGGACTGTGTAATATAGAATAAACATGTTGCATTTTAGTAATAACAACTGCAAAGGGGTTGACAATTGCCAAGTTATATTGCCTGCATTATTTGGAGTGATGATCAGAACTGTCTGATCTTTAGCATCCATTATATAGTCATTGTTATATATTACTGCAATACAGTCTTCTGTACAAGACTTAGACTTGTTAATGAGCTGCTTCTTGTGGCAAAGTGTGCAGTGTTTGAATCTTTCCACCTTCTTTTACCTACCGCGTGACAGTCAGCAAGTCACTTAATGTGGCAGTGCTTTGAAGCAACTGAGAGTTTGGTCTAGGCTTCTTGCTTAGTTACTATAAACTTTTTGCCATTTGTCAGCCATTTCAAATTGCATAGCTGATCTAGTTGAGAAAATGTTACAGTAATATCACCAGCATACCAATTTTTAATGCAGCATAGACAACTTATTCTTCAAGGGCAGCAAGCAGTGCATTGTAGATGAAGCACTGAAATGCAAAGTTATGTATGGCTATAGAATGCTTTGTGGTTGTCTTTAGAATCAGTGGTGATTTTGTTTCACAACTAGCTTTGGAGGATTTTATGAGGGATCTCAGCTTCTTACTGAGACTGACTAGGGAGTTCCTCCAATCATGGGATTTTACTCTATTTTGCAACAGTTTCTTTCTTCTGTTGTAGAGTTTGTTTATGGCAGGGACCACCAGATTGGCTTCCTTTTATGGAGGATAGCATCTTGGTTCTGTTAAGGATTGCACAATCCATGCACTTGTCTAAGTGCTTATAAAGTGCATTTGTGTAGGATTCAGCAGTCGTACCTCTATTACCCGTCAGCATGGGTGTAGTGAAGTTTGCCACTTCTGTCTTAAGAAGCATGAAGTTGGCTTTGGCAAAATTTTTTACAGTGATTTCCCTAATGCGGGGTGGGGGTGGAATGTGGATGTCTAGGGTTATTAGCTTGTGGTCGGATCTGAGCAACGAGGAATTGACCTCTGTTGTGGAATATCGGTTGCCCATGTTGGTAATAATAGTCTTCGATGTAAATTGTGCTATACCCGGCTGTGTCTTATAGTATGATGCTAATGTTCTCTCCACAATTTGAAGTAGTTCTACCAAAAGAATGGGGCTTTGCAGGACTAGTGTGCAGGTGTGTGTGTGTGTGTGTGTGTGTGTGTGTGTGTGTGTGTGTGTGTGTGTGTATGTGTGTGTGTGCGTGCGCGCGCGTGTGTGTTAACTTAAAATACCTTGGCTACTGTGCATTTATGTGAAACACATTTGAAATGGAGATCAATGGAGATCTCCGTACAGTGCGGAAATGGAAGTTTTCCATTGTCTGCACTGTAGTGCGATCTCGGAGTTGGTATATTTAAGTAGCGGAGGTGTGGAGGTGAAGGGAGGCTTGCCTCCCTGTGTAGAGCATTTAAATGGTTTGTTTGGGTGGGTTTTTCTTTTTTCTTTTCCGTTCGACATTGTGGCAGTTCGATTATTATGGGTCGACTATTAAATGTTCGACTATTTGACCATTCGATCATGTAATATATAGCCGTGTTTTATGCCTACTGTTTGCTTAGAGATTCTAGTTTAACCATTACCTTCCCTGCATTTAATCTTCCTAGTTAATGTTAACACTAGGCTGGCCAATCTCTTGTTACATTTTGACTACATAAAAGCTTTCCTGCACTCAAACTGCCATCCCAACCTATTTCTGTATACATTCCATTTTCCTTTGTATTTCAACTGTTACACTTACCTAGGTAAATAATTATTGTCTAGTCTGATGATTTCTGTTCCTGATCTGTTCTTATTTACATAATGTCATGATTTTGACTAGACATATTAGGATTCAAGGGAGAGCTATCTTAAGTTTTTTATATATGAATCCTACAGATTCATATTCTCATTTTTTGACATGTTTTGTCACTTATATGTTTTCGTATTTGCTTTTTCAAATCAGGACATCAGAGATGAGTAGTTTCTGGACAGTGTTAGTAGTCTGGGGTTTGCACATAGAAAGCATATATGTTTTAGATTTGTATACAGGTGAAATTAGGATTTTTTAAACTATATTTATTTCCTCTTTTTATACAAGTATAGAAATGTTAACAGAAAATGTTCCCAGACAGTTGATGTTAGACCTATGCCTAGGGTAGGCAGGGAGTGCTGGCTTTGGTTAATGTAATAATTTATCAGTGCTATCTTTCACTAGTTGCCTTTTGTAGCTATTGCAACATATCTGCTTTATTGCTCGTCCATATCACTTCCTATGTACTGTTTAAACAGTTATGCCTAACAATAAAGGTTTGTACATGGAATCTTAAAGGCTTGCAAGTTAGTCATTAACTATTATTTCCATCTGTTCTATAAATTTAATGTAAACATTGCATAATAAAAGAAATGCATACACAAAAAACAGAGGGATAATATTCAGAACAGATAGATCCATACAATTGTAGTTGTTGCCTAACATAAAAATAAAACTGGCAATATTGTTCGTATCACATAGTCAGCTACTGTTCTGATTTCTATCAGCTAATTTCCACAGTTCTAGTCACTACTGCCTTTTGACCTTTAAAGCTCCATCATTGAACAGAACCATATGTTTGTACCCTGTTCAGAGCAAATTGAATTTCTTGTCTCTATCTTGTATCCTAAGTAACCTTACTAATTATTACCTATAATTACTGCTGGCGTATAGAACTCGGTTATTAATCAGTATAATGATAGAAAATGTAAAGCCACCTATATGAATACAAACATCTAAATTTTTCCAAGAAATGAATGAAAATATTAATCTAGTAGACCCCGTTCGATCACCATAACTTCTCTTTTTGTTCCCTGTTCCACAAATCTTAGCCAGTTATATATTAGTTCTTAATTCCTGATTCAGTTTCTTTAACTTTGGTATGTTGTTCTATCCTTCCAAGTTTCTTTTGTAATCACTGACTACTGAAATTTTGTATGGATTATATGTTTTAGAAAGACTGGAAGTGAACCCTTAACAGTAGAGTCTTTGAGAGCCCTGAGATTCTTGATTTTGTTAAAGAAAATCTCTATGATATCTTAGATATACTATCATCATCACAAACACAAGTAAATATTCTTTTGGCTTCTATGTTAAAAAAATGAAAAAACAGAAAGAAGTACAGTGGATATAAAAAGTGCACACACCCCTGTTAAAATGCCAGGTTTTTGTGATATAAAAAAATGAGACCACAATAAATCATTTCAATACTTTTGCCACATTTAATGTGACCTATAACCTGTACAATGCAACTGAAAAAAAAAACAAATCTTTTAGGGGAAAAATATAAAAAAGTAAAAAACATACAATACGCTGGTTGTATAAGTGTGCACACCCTTAAACTAATACTTTGTTGATGCGCCTTTTGATTTAATTACAGCATTCAGTCTTCTTGGGTAGGAGTCTATCAGTATAGCACATCTTGACATGACAATATTTGCCCACTCTTCCTTAAAAAAGTGATCTAAATCTGTCAGATTGTGAGCCATCTCTTGTGCACAGCCCTCTTCAGGTCACTCCACAGATTTTCTATTATTTTTAGGTATGGGCTCTGGCTGGGCCATTCCAAAACTTTAATTTTCTTCTGGTAAAGCTATTCTTTTGTTGATTTGGATGTATGCTTGGGGTCACTGGCATGTTGAAAGGTGAAATTCCTCTTCATCTTCATCTTTCTAGCAGATGCCTGAAGCTTTTGAACCAAAAGTGACTGGTATTTGGAACTGTTCATAATTTCATCCACCTTGACTAAAGCCCCAGTTCCAGCTGAAGAAAAACAACCCCAAAGCATGATACTGCCACCACCATGTTTCACCATGGGGATGGTGTTTTTTTGGTGATGCGAAGTGTTGTTTTTGCGCCAAACGTACCTTTTGGAATTGTGGCCAGAAAGTTCAACCTTGGTCTCATCAGACCATAACACATTTTCCCACATGCTTTTGGGAGACTTGATGTATTGTTTTGCATTTTAGCTGGGCCTGGATGTTTTTCTGTGTAAGAAAAGGCTTCCGTCTTGCAACCCTACTCCATAGTCCAGACATATGGAGAAAATGGGAGATTGTTGTCACATGTAGTACACAACCAGTACTTGTCAGAAATTCCTGCAGCTCCTTCAGTGCTGCTGTAGGTCTCTTGGCAGCCTCCCTGACCAGTTTTCATCTTGTCTTTTCATCAATTTTGGATGGACGTTCAGTTCTTTGCAATGTCACTGTTGTTCCATATTTTTCTGTACTTTTTGATGACTGTCTTCACTGTGTTCCATGGTATATCCAATGCTGTGGAAATTTTTCTGTACCCTTCTCCTGACTACTACCTTTCCACAGTGAGATCCCTTTGATGCTTTGTAAGCTCTCTGCGAACCATGGCTTTTGCTGTAGCAGACAACTGAGTAAATGTCAGGAAAATCCTACTAGGACAGCTGAACTTTATTTCGGGTTAATCAGAGTCTCTTTAATTGATGGCAGGTGTGTACCCATGAAGACTGAATGCTGTAATTAAATCAAAAGGTGCTTCAACAATGTATTAGTTTAAGGGTGTGCACACTTATGCAACAAGTTTATTGTACATTTTTTATTGTTTATATTTTTCCCCTAACAGATTTGTTTGTTTTTCAATTGAATTGTACAGGTTATTTGTCACATTAAAGGTGGGAAAAGTTTTGAAATGATTTATTGAGGTCTCATTTTTATATATCACAAAAATGTGGCATTTTAACAGGGGTGTGTACACTTTTTATATCCAATGTAGATCTTACATTTAAAGCAAGAACTACATAAGCTTAGCTGGTTCAATCTTAAAATCCTTTCATTTAAAAAAAAACAGATATCTCTTATTCATGCAGAGAAATATTCTAACATTCTTTTCAGTTAACATGGACAGAGCCAACCTGAGTGGAACATTTTCTGAATGGACACAATATCCTGTATATATATATATATATATATATATATATATATATATATATGTATGGGTCTAACTAATAACGCCGAAAGCCCACAACTCCGATGACGAAAACACCGACACCGGAAGATTGACAACGGATATAATTGATAGTTGAAAATCCCGACCCTGAGAACACTGACATGTTAAGGTAAGGGTGTGATAGTGACGGACTGTAGGGTTAGGGGCGGATTAAGTGAGTTAGGATTAGGGCGCGGGTCAGGTGAGTGTGCAATAGTGACAGACTGTAGGGTTAGGGGTGGGTTAAGTGAGTTAGGGTTAGGGCGTAGGTTAGGTGAGGGTTAGAGTTTGGGTTAAGGTTAGTGCATAGATAGTTGTGTATGTAAGGTTTAGTGTAGGTTTGTATGGTTTTTGGTGTGCTTGTGTTGTGTGTGTGCTTTTTGGACATGGGATTTGTTTTGTTTGTTGATTGTCGGGATTGTGGTTTGTCAGGCATGTGAAGTTTTGTGTTTTTGAACTTTCGGTTTTGTGGTGTCAGTGATTTCGTTGTTGGTGTTTTAGCGTGTCAGTGTTATCAGGTAGACCTGTATATATATACATATATATATATATATATATATATATATATATATATATATATAGTCTCTATAATCCAA
Organism: Protopterus annectens; assembly: GCF_019279795.1. NCBI lineage: Eukaryota > Metazoa > Chordata > Ceratodontiformes > Protopteridae > Protopterus > Protopterus annectens. The sequence continues at coordinate 905,052,795 of NC_056746.1, forward strand.
GCTCAGAAACCATCACACCATATTCTCTCATTCAAGACAGACAACCACATTTTCTGTGACCAAGATAACTCTTACTTATTATTTTATTAAAAAAATTACTTCCATAAATGAGTCAAATACTTCTAATCTAGAAACTTTCTTATATATCCTAATCTTACTGCCCCTTTAAGTGATAAGGGAATTCTACAGGTAATACAATCCATCAAGTTAGATGCTTTTATTGCAAATTTTGAGATGTTAATAATAAACAGGGTTTTTTAACAGTGTATTAATATTTATGATGTTTGCATAATTGTGCTAAGTATGCAATCAAAACTTTCTTGTAATCATCCCAACACAACTATGACATTCTGTGATTTACACAATGAAATAAATATTACAATCAGGGAGTGGGTTGTTGCTGTTTTTAAGGTAGAAGAAAACTAATATGGGGTGTCTACAATAAACTTACAAATATTGTAATTGCAGCAGTTGTAGGTCCCCCATTGGAATATTGTCTCAGTTGTTCTAGAGACCAAGATTTCTTTTAAATTAGAATCACATTTATAAATAAGTGATGGCTTTGTGCCAACCTGGAAAATATCTTTCAAATTATGTATAACAATGTATCAATTATAAATAATAGCTTGTATCATGTCATATCCATTCTGTGTAACCACCATTGCCAATCACCTATATGTAGTTCCTGAAATAGTAGGTTTGTTGATAACATTGACATTTCCCCTTATATCCAATATTTCATCTGTAATTTCTTTAACCAGATTTTAAGATATTCCCTTTACTGAAATTTACTACTTAGATCAGATATAATAGATTAAAAAATATATTTGTTGCAATGTCAAATTGTTACTTCTTATACCTTGACTTTTGATAATATTGTGCTTGATATGTTTGGTATGCCTACCAGAAAGTGAAGCAAGATGTTGCTAGTAAAATTTCTATGACTAACCATTGTAGCTATTTTACCTTATTTTTTATTAACTGTCATATCCAAAACAATAAACAATGTACAAATCCTATTGTATAACTGTCTATTGTAAAGTGTACTTCTACATATCTATACACTATTAGAAATAGCTTTGCATAACCATCAGTTTATTCCGCATATATATTATAAACTCTTTTGGGGGCTTTTCAGTTCTGGTCCCCACCGAACATGGAATGCCACCCAGCTGGATTATCCCACTCAAAAAGCATTGTGTTTAATAAAGATGTTTACAAAACAAGTGTCATTTTAACTACCTTGTTGCTACAGCTAGATGTACATATAATGCATATAAATCAAAGCTTTAATAATATGCATGTTTGTTTGCATGTATGCATGTTTGTATGTATGTTTAAGGGATCACACAGAAAAGTTGTACTTTGTGTGTTTGACTACTTAAAAACTGTGTATAATACTGACAAAAGTATTACTTGCTCTACTTTCTGTACATTTACATGTATAATCTTGTGCATAATCTTTTTTATTTACCAGTTATCACTAGGGAACAGGTCCTTACTGTGCTCTCTAAGACCAATAACACTGCTTCAGTGTGACCTAATAATATCCAAGGATGTCTCCTGAATATCATGAAACATGACCTGCCAGGCCAGTTAGAATGTCTATTTAATCCTGCCAAATGAATGGAGAACTGCAGTAGTTATCCCTCTGCATACAAGGGGCCTTCTATGGTCCTGAGGAACTACAAGCCCATAAGTCTAACTAGCATCATATGCAATGCCATGAAAAGAATTATCAAGAATCTGATAAACAATGACAAAGGAAATCTGCAGACACTGGACTCCTCTCAGTTTGGTTTTGTCAAATGCAGCTCATACCTACTTAACCAGTGGGACTTCATCAAGAAGATCAATAAAGCTATAGATGAAGGCAGAATAGTGCAGACTGCCCATCATGACTTGGCCAGAGTGTTCAACACAATCCCTCACTTGAACATTGTAGATAAATTTGCAAAATTAGGCAGAAACCCATATGTCACCCAACAGATAGTGAACTGGCTCACTGATAAGACACAAGAAGTTAGGATAGGGGAATTCACCTCCACAAAGACGCTAGTCACCAGCAGCAGGATCCCACAGGGACTGGTGATGGGGCCTCTCCTTTTCAGCATCTACTTTTCTGAAGTCAAGGTAAACAATAAGGGCTTCTGGCTGACCATGTTTGCAGATGACTGCAAACTAGGTGTGGTCATTGATTCCCCTAAAGACACAGACACCCTTCATGAAGGCCTGGTGCAGACAACCAACTAGTGCCAGAGCTATGAACTAAACCTCAATGTGAAAAAATGCATAATAGTACCCTTTGGAAAGACAGCCACCCCTGAAAATTACTTAATTGATAACATATCTCTAAAAGTAGACCCAGTGTTCAGGGATCTGGGGATCTGGGAACAAATGTTGACAGTAACCTGATCTTTGACTACCACATGTCTACTGTGGTGAGAATATCATTCATTGTTCCTCAACCTATAAGTAAGGGCATGACATCCAGGACTAAGGAGGTCATTTTCAAATGGACTTGGCTTTCATCAGACCAATTACTGAGTCCAATGCATCCTTTGGCATGTACCTGACCAGGTATATGAAGCAGCCTGAAAGACCACAGAGATTCATCACAAAAAGAATATAGGGAGTAAACAACAAGGCCTATGTGATCCGTCTTAAAGTCCTATCCCTGTACTCTGTCTCCAACAGACTGATGTGCAGTGATCAATGCCTAGCCTACAAGGCATCCTCTGATCCCACACTGATTGATTTGTTGCACATCTGCAAAACAAACAGCATCAGAAATACTCACTTTAAGGACCTAAAACTCATCTGCGTCATAAACAAAAGATGTTGGAGGGATAGGTATGTCTCTCATGGGTTAAACCTTTTCTGGAACAGGCTTCCCATCAATGAGAAGCAAAGCTCATCCCTAACCATATTCAAATATATGAGTAATCATAAATGTATCCCTGGTTTTACATCTAGGTCCCTAATGGACAGAAGCAGCCTGATGTGTACAAGCCTATATCATAACTGTAAAATTCCTTGGGATATTGACACATCAGTAATATCTTAGAAAATCGGGAGCAAGCTTAGCTAGGCTTAAAATGGATCTTGGGGTGGTAGCCAAGTAACTGCCTATGAACCTCTGTATGTACAGCTTAATGACTATATTTCAATGTAATGCTATTGCCAAATGGCTGAGATCAGGGACGTCGGGAGGCATACACACTGTACTGATTTAAGTACAACTTTTTTAGAAGGGGGGTAGCTTTTTTGAAAAAAAAAAAAACAAGCAAACGTACATATCTCTTCCTTTTTAAGGAGGTGCTGGCTCCTTTAAGGAGGATACCAGCCAGTCGGAAGTGAGCTCACATCATGTCCAGCTGGCTGTGAGCGGGAAACAAAGCAAATGGATTATCTGAGTTGGAAGGCAAGAGCGGGAAACAAAGCAAATGGATTATCTGAGTTGGAAGGCAATCAGTTGAAGTAAGTGCACAGTGTATGTGTTGGCTTTCAACGATCACAATTATTTGAACTGATGGCATTGAACGATCGCAATTGTGTGAACTGATGGCATTGAACGATCACAATTGTGTGAATTGATGGCATTGAACGATCGCAATTGTGTGAACTGATGGCATTGAACAATCGCAATTGTGTGAACTGATGGCATTGAACGATCGCAATTGTGTGAACTGATGGCATTAAACGATCACAATTGTGTGTGTGTTGTCTTTCAACAATCGCAATTATTTGAATTAATGGCATTGAACAAGTGTGTGTGTTTATTTGAACTGATGGCATTGAACAAGAGTGTGTGTGTTTATTTGAACTGATGGCATTGAACAAGAGTGTGTGTGTTTATTTGAACTGATGGCATTGAACAAGAGTGTGTGTGTTTATTTGAACTGATGGCATTGAACAAGAGTGTGTGTGTTTATTTGAACTGATGGCATTGAACAAGAGTGTGTGTGTTTATTTGAACTGATGGCATTGAACAAGAGTGTGTGTGTTTATTTGAACTGATGGCATTGAACAAGAGTGTGTGTGTTTATTTGAACTGATGGCATTGAACAAGAGTGTGTATGTTTATTTGAACTGATGGCATTGAACAAGTGTGCGTTTATTTGAACTGATTGCATTGAACAAGTGTGTGTGTGTGTGTGTGTGTGTGTGTGTGTGTGTGTGTGTGTGAAAATGCCCCCAGGTAAGAAGAGCCTAAAGTCCCTAACCACCACCATTTTTGAACTTTGTTCAGATTTGCCTTTATAATGGTTGTGAGCTATGGTGAGAAGTGAGAACTGAAGTTGTATTTCTCCCATTATTGTTTTTGTTGTTTGTCCAGACTGTTTGTGCTAAGGTGTGAAGTGAGAACTGAACTTGTATTCCCTCATTATTGGCTTTGTTTGTCCAGGTTTCTTGTGCTAAGAGGTTGAGAGCTATCTAAATGATAGCCATTAAGTTTGTCTTCCTATTTTTCAAACTGCTGATTTAGCATAGTGGTATGTTGCACTGACTATAGTGCATATGGTTCTGGGTTCAAGACATGCATGGTGATAATGCAGAATTTTATTCTAGCAACGTTCCAAAATTATACAAGCAATGTTTAAAATGTGTCCCTGTTTTTTGGGCTTTTGTCCCCCCCCCCAATAAATGTTGGCTTTTTCCAGATTTCTTGTGCTGCAAAGTTCAGAGATACAGCTGAGTGTCAACATTTTACAAGGAGCTGAGAGCTGCAGGGGAACTTAAGTTTAGTGCTGCTTATGCTGAGTCTGCTTGTACTGTTAATAGCACAACAGGTAGTGTACTTGCTTTTGATGCAGAAGGCTGTGGGTTCTTCTCCCACAGTAGGTAGATGCATTGCTGATACTGTACTGTGTTGTAAAGGGGGGTGGATGCTGTAGCCTGTTTTGGCGAAGATATCTAGTAGCAACTATGAACCTGTTATCAGTTTGCCATCCATTCCCTATTGCAATATTACTAGCGTATCATTGTTTTTAATGCAACATAGGCAATTTATTCCTCAAGGGCAACAGGCACATTATTTGTAGATTAAACCATGAAATATAAAGTTGTTTGCTAGCAGCAGCCTCTTCATTAGTTACAGGTTTCTCTAATGTGGAATTACGTAGATGGCTTTTACTAGTTCAGAGATTGTGCATATTTACTGATACTGGTGGACTGTAGAAGTTTGAGTAGACTTTTAGGATGGAAGGTGTATCAAAGAGCATGTGTATGTTTCATGTGCAAGGGGCCTATGATTTGAAAACAGCCCAAAGTTAATCTTTATCTGCCACTAGCAAAATGTATTTTCTTTGAATGTGGGTTTCAATGCTGTCTCAATGAATGTGAGTTTCAAGGGCAGAGAAGTTTTAATGCTAAGTCTAGTTTCATTGTGAGACTGCATTGCTTTGTTTAACAGATATTTATTGGTGTTCGTGCTGTAAAATGCAAAATAAAACTTTTCTGGTAAATCATTTAGGAATGAAATCACTAAATGACCGACGTTAAGTTTCAGACGTCATAATCTTCAGAAAAATGCATGCTAAAGCAAGACCTGATATTCTATCAACTGTCTTAAGTTTATACAAGATCAATTTTTAGTACTGTTTGTATGTTCCCCCAATATATTTGGCCTTGTCCAGATTTCCTGCATTAAGAGGTTGAGAGGTATGTGCAAATAAATTGCTTTATAGAATTAGGAATATCCAAACCTCTCAACTGTCCCCAATTTTGGCTCAAAATGTTGCTCTCCCCCTAATAATCTCTCTGCAAAATAGCAATTTTGGAAGAAAACGTGGAGGGTTTACTTTTTATAAATAACTGTAATGATCAGAGTTATACATTACTTTTATTTCAGAAATGCATGTAGATTCTCTAATTTTGTTAGCTGCTCTAAGTTAACTGTGCTCATATTAAAATGGTGTCCCTTCTTTGACAGGTTCCCAGCTGTATTGTCTGGCAATTTTATATTTTTGCATCACATTTTTGGTCCGTTTTTCATAAAATTGCAGTTTTCTGGCAAATTAGTGGCAAATTGTTAAAGACTGAAGTTAGAAAATAATGGCAGACATTTGAGTTTCAGATTTCATACCTTTCAGAAAATTTGTACTAATGCAAGACCTACTACTATTCTATTATCTTTTCTAAGTTTATAAGAGCAATATTTAAAAAAGTCCTTATTTTTGGGCCTTTGCCTCAGTTTTATTTATGAGTATGTTGCTCTAAGAGGTTGAGAGGTGTGTGTGTGTGTGTGTGTGTGTGTGTGTGTGTGTGTGTGTGTGTGTGTGTGTGTGTGTGTGTGTTAGGTAGGTAGCATACCTCTCAACTGTCCAAATTTTGCAGAATGTCCAGATTTTTGCCCCATATTTTTTGTCTGTTCCTCATAAATTTTGTGATTTTCTAGAAAATCATTGAAGACTGAAGTTGCTAAATAATGACAGACATTTGAGTTTCAGACTTCATGTCCTTTAGAAAAATTCATACTAGTACAAATCCTGTTATTCTAGCAACTTTCTCATACTAGCACAGATCCTGTTCTAGCAACTTTCTAAGTTCACGAGAGCATTATTTAATATCTGTCCCTGTTTATTTTAGGTTTTGTCCATATTTCTTGCACTAAGAGGTAGGTACTGTAGGGGTGTGTGTGTGTGCGAATGAAACATCTTAGTTAGGGGTAGCAGGTGGTTAGTAATTTACTCAAGCTCAAAACCTGTACCTTTGTTACAGAAAACAAAAGCATAAATTCTCTACCCCAACTACCATGCTGCATTTTTCAAAGAACTGATATTTCAGGTTAATTTTCAATTCAAGGAACCGAGTTTGAGTGAATTTATATTATATTACTGAAGAGGCATTACAGCGAATGCCTCTTCATCGACACTAAAAGAGCGAACCGTGAATTACGAGAATGGCTGTAGCTTGGCTGGGGAGGGGGGTAGCAGTTTGAGAGCTGTGAGTACAAATTTGAAAATCCTAGCTACACCCCTGGCTGAGATCATGAATTAAAAGGGATCTTGATCCATCTCACTTATTCAATTATCAAGTGTTAGATAAAAAAAATAAAATAAATTATGCCTAGGATTCAAAAAGATTTTTACCACTCTAGTAAATTGCCTATCACAGATAGGTCAATTTTACATGACAGTGAGAAAATGTGGTTCAGAGACATCTATGGCAACAATGAGCATGTATTTGCATTTGTCCTTGTTTAATACTACTGAAATTTGACCTGGTAGTGGTAGTGTTTTCTCTGGCAGACAATGCATCACATCAACAAAGGCACCTCCTCCTGCTCACCCCCCCACACACACATCCAGGCCCTTCATTGAGAACAACCCCCCTAGAGAGTGACCACCCAGGCAGACAAACGACAAACACACACACCATGTCAATTATGCCTCCTACAGATATGCACACAAACATACACATTCAGACAGACACACACACACACACACACACACACACACACACACACACACACACACACACACACACACAGATATGCACACACACACACACACACACACACACACACACACACACACACACACACACACACACACACACACACACACACACACACACACACATGCATACATACCACACATTCAGGCACATATGCACACACACACACACACACACACACACACACACACACACACACACACACACACACACACACACACACACACACACACACACACATATCCTTAGACATCCACCAAGGAAAAAACAAGCCCCAGCCACAGTCATTCACACTCATAGACACACTCACCTATTCATCCATATGCATGCTCCAGCACATGCACGTACACACACACACACACACACACACACACACACACACACACACACACACACACACACACACACACACACACACGCACATATATATATCCAGGCCCTTGATTCAGTAGAACTCCCCATAGTGTGACCATCCAGGCAGTCACACAGACACACATACTTACACACGTGCCTTTGGTGAACTTACCTGTACCATGATTGCTTGCATGGGATTGACTGGATGATCACGATATTTTGATGCTATTCACTTTTTCCTCCAACTGTGGAAAATAAAACAGCCAACTGACTCTATGAATTACTAGATAATGTAACTTGAGAGCCACAGGCATTTCTGGGGTAGAGTATATGGCTAATTAGCATTAGCTGTTTCCCTGGATTGGCATGTGCCATGACCATTGGAACCAGCATTCAAGCTTAGGCCTCCACCAGCAGGAAACCTCTGTAATATGGTGGTCTAAGAATCACAAAGGCTTACTGCAAGTGGGGAAATGGTCATGTTAAAGCTTCCTGCTCATGCTATGCCTATCCCAATCCCAGCGAGCAACTTATGAATGAACTAAGCCATTGTTCTTCAAATAACATTTTATTAGTTATTGTTATTATTATTATTATTATTATTATTATTATTATTAGACCTTGCAAATGTGTAGTAGTTTAAATAGACATAATAAGCTGTACAAGCCCTTCCTAGATGGATGGAGAAAGGATAGCTTTACAGTGGCCTCTTTGTAAGACTGTTATATTAAATATACTTACACACAACTGTGTTAACTTCATTGGAGAAGGTCACATAATATCAGGAGAGATTCCCAAGCAGTACTTTATAGCTTGTCTGTAAAAAGACAAAATGATAAAATAATATTCCAGATAACTATCAATATAAACAAATGCTTTACAAAGGTCAGCAAAGACAGGTCCTGTTAAATGGCCCCATCTGCAATTTGGATGAAGTTATTAGTTAAGGACTAGTGAGTAGTCAGGATACTTCTCCCAGTCAGAAAACCATATTGATATATATCCAGATTACTATATTTTACATTTTGAATACAAGATTGGGTATTGTCACTCATCCAGTCAGGATGAAACAGACGAGCATTCGTGGGTTCTGTTCAAGCAGCTTTATTATGTACAAACACATCAGGGTTGAGGCTTAATAAGTTTAACTTAGATAAACTTATAAACAAATTAGCTATCACACTCATACATGTTCACTTTCTGGCTGTACTCTCAAAATGGCACTGAACCCAGCACGTGCTTTCTATTTATATGCATGTGCCGACTTTGAAATGCTTCTTAAGGTTACAACACACACACACTATTCTACAGGTATGCACAGTTTTTTTGTTTCAGGAAATTTCCCTAGACTGAGAAAAGAGTGTATGGAGTATTCTCTATAACTGAGGGATGTAGATTTTAGTAGAGGTCGATGTAAGATTTCCAGAAGCCAGGAAGAGATAAAAATTTGGTGCAGTAGTTTGAGAAAGGAGACTTTGCAAAGCCTTATGAGCTAATGACAGCAAGTGTCAGACCTGTGTGTTCCATGGTCTTGAAGCTGTTCTATCAGGTTTTTTATTTCCCAGGGAGAGGATTTTAAAGTAGATTTGAGGAAAAATAATATAGAGTACTGCCTAGAGGAGTAGGGGGATTGGGGTGACAAGAAGGTCTGATTAGATTAGAAGGTTAGATTATGTGATACTGTGAACTAGCCAGGGCATACTGATTTTATTAATTGTATACTTTATTCCTAAACTCAGTGACAGTAACTGTTCAAGAAATTCTTGAATAAAGTAAGCAATAAATAACTATTTGTAAGAACTGTAGTATATGTAAAAAATGCTGGATCCTGAGAGACCAAAAACAACCTGAAACTAGTAACCTTTTATTCAACTCGATGGGCCAACTAAAATTAATTTAAAACAGGAGTGCATTTTACTGAAAATCACATTTCATAAGTGCAATATGGCAATCAGGGGGCTTAAAACCTTAAAGTTTAATTATTTCTCCATAGCATGTTTTCCTAGACAGTAAGAAGGAAAGCAGGCATTTGGGATAATTGCTACAGTTTTTCTTAAGGCAGTTGACTTTTGGTTTGACTAATCAAAGTTACTGATATTTTCAGCCTCAACGTAGCACCCTTTTGTGTACGCACAGAGTGTCTGCCATTCAGAATCTGTCTTCATACTCTCATCTATATTATTAGCATCTTCGATTCAAAATGCTAGCTCACCCTTTTCTTTACGTTACACCAGTATATACCGTGTTTTTTTTTTTTTTTTTCTTCTTTTTTCTGCAAACATTTCGGCCTACTTGTTCTGGCTGCTGGCAAACTGCTAGGTTTGAGTTGCCATGGCTACAGTGTGCACTCTGATTCACACACAATGCATCAGCACATTATCCCCTGAGTGGTGAAGGCCTTTCACAGATGATAATTTTGGAGAACATGACTCACCATAAGAAGATAGCATGTGCCGGTGTCCTGGTTGTTATTTATGGCGTGCATAATGTGCAGACAGACAGTTCCTCTATTTATCAGGTGTGCTAAAGCAAGTCAGGGCTGAGCAGTCATATTCAAACACAGTGCTGATATCTGGCAGGTAAGGTAATGACATTGATCACGTCACTTCATCATATACAATTACAAACTACTATAAAGCTGATACCACTTCAAGTCTGCAGCTAGAGAAAAAGCAAAGCAAATGCTGTGGAGCAGTAAATGAGCAGTGAGGTTAAATTAAGCATGACAGAACAAAAAAGAACATTGTTCAGAGCTACTCAAACACTTACACCAGTGTAATGACACACATATGAAGGCCAGGAAAGACAGACAGATGTATTTTAAGAGTGAGTGACTGAAGAAGACAGGAGATGCATCTGTCTCATTGTAGGCATCTGCTAACTCTGTGCCTGCAGTTATATACTCTATGTAAGTAAGAAGAAGGGACAAACTACAGGAAATGGGCAGCTGCAGACAAGAGCTGAAAACAAAAATGAATGAAGCACAGGCAGCGTCAGCCAATGAAAGACTGCAGGAAAGGAAGTGGCTGCAGGATATGCAGGATTTGGAGGGAGGGTGGCCTAATGGTTAAGGTGTTTGCCTTATAAACACAAGGTGCAGGGTTTGAGTCTCACAAGGGATAATTGGCTAGGCTCACAAGGGCAGTTAGCTTAGTACTAACCTATGAAAAAACAAACCAGCTGCCTAAACAATATATTACAATACAAAAAGTGAATGCACAACAGAGCGTTACAGGAAAGAGAGTGCCTACAGACAATGACTGCAGAACAGGCAGACTATATGACAGAGAGAATCACTGCAGGACAGGAGGTAGCTGCAGGAAATGAATGGATGCATGACAGGGAGATTTTATAGATAATGACTAACTTAAGCACAAAGAATGGTTATCAGATATGATGGATTGCAAGAGACAGAGAGTGACTGCAGGCCAAGGAGTGTCTGCAAGACTGAGTGACTTTAGGACTGGGATTGCCTGGACACTATGCTGGCTTTGTATGAGTTGCACTGGCTCCTTGTCGGACAGTGGATTGCTCTGGTAAATTTGGCTCTGCATGACTTGGGCCGCCTAACTGCGAGATCTGCTTGCCCTCTGTGCGCAGCCTTATAGAGAATGCTAGTACTTCTAGGTGTGTTTCTTGAGCCCTCTGTAATATGTTCCTTTGTTTTCAAGGACATTTATTTATTTTATTTTTATTTATTTGACATTTGTTAACCGGGTTAGTCCATCTGAGCCAATGGCCCATTTTCAGTGAAAACCCGAGGAGAAAAGCTCCAGCAATACAAACATAAAAAGATAACATAGTAGGCAATATACAAAACCCAAGGAAAACAGTGCAGCAATATGCAGTAATCAGGTGAAACGAATAATTATAATAAAAATAAAACAAACTGAAGCAAATACAACTAGTACATTTAAGTATTTACAATAATGACATATCTTACCCAAGCAGCATAATGTAGTATTGTCTAGTGAGCAGATTAGTCATTGAATTATTAGATGTAGACAGGTAGTGAAAAGAAAAAGAAAGGAAAATGCAGATTATAAAGGATTTAGGCAAGGGCAGGCTTTTGAGTACAGAAAGTAATGCCTGACTTCAGTTTTAAAGCAGCTGAAACTAGTGATGCTGCAAATGTGAGGTGGTAACTTATTCCACACATGGGACACAGAGTGTTTATAGAGGAGTTTACCATAAGTTTTGTTGAGTTTATAGATGTGTAGAAGGTGCTGGTCAGAACTACAAAGAGACCAGGTTGGGGTATAAGGGGGCACTAAGGTAGTGAGTGATGGACAGGCTAGTGATTTGTTTAGTAGGGAGTGTGTCAGCTGCAGCTGGGCAAGTAGTAAGAGCTGGGGGAATTCTAGCCATTGAAGCTGTTTCAGGGCAAGGCATTGATGGAACTTATAAGGCTGGTTACTGGCGAATCTGGCTATGTTATTGTTACCTTGTTCTAGTTTGGAGAGAAGGTTTGACTGAGGATGAGTTAGGATAGGGGAGGCATAGAGGAGACATGGAAAGAGATAGACTTGGGCAAGGATGAGTTTGGAGTTGGGAGCAAGAAATTTCTTATTCCTGTAAAGAAGACCCAGCTTTATGTTATTTTTTTGATACAGTGTTGGATATGGATGTCGCATTTGAGTTGGTTATCGATTATTGTATCCAGTAACTTAGTGTGAGGTTCAACATTGATAAGCGTTTTATCTAGCGAAGAGATAGTAAAGGTGGATTTAAGGTGGTGGAGAGTTTTGGGGAGAAATAGTAGGAGCTTAAGTTTTTTGGGGTTGAGTATAAGTTGATGCACTGTGAGCCATTTTTCCACAGATGAGAAGGAGTTTTGGGTGATAGAAAGAAGTTTAGAGATGTTGTCAGCACAAGAGATAAGAGTAGAGTCATCAGCGTACTGTATGAGGGAGGAGGTGTTGCAGGAGTAGTAAAGATGATTGGTGAAGATGTTGAATAGGAGGGGGCCAAGGATTGAGCCTTGAGTGACACCAGTTTTGATAGGTAGAAAAAGGGGGAGCAAGCAGACTTGACATCTGACAGACTGGAGCCTATTTGATAGATAGCTTGAGAACTAGTGGATAGTTGAGGGGGAGAGATTAAGGTCAGTAAGCTTAGTAAGTAGCTTGGAATCGGAGACAGTATTGAAAGATTTAGAGAAGTTGAGAAAGAGGCAAGACACGAGGACGTTTTTGTCCCTGGCTTCAGCAACAGTGCGAGTGAAGGATAGGAGGGCAGTGGAGGTGCTGTGGTATGGCCTAAAGCCATGTTGAGTGGGGGTCAGAAGATTTTCATTAATAAGGTGAGTTAAAAGCTGACTGTGAATACATTTTTAGAGGATTTTGGATAGAGGAGATAGGATGGCAATGACTCTGTAGTTAGAGGGCTCAGTGGAGTTACCTCCTTTGTGAAGTGGAATGGTGTAGAAAGATTTCCAGATATTGGGGACAGTAGACTGTTGGATAGCTCTATTTATTAGTATATAGACAAGAAAGGCTATGGAATGAGCAGAGAGTTTAATAAAGAGAGAAGGATGGTTATCAGTAGAGGGAGAACAATGTTTCAGTTTTAGTAGAAGTGACGATGTAGGCTGTGGAGACGGAGTTAAGAGAGAAAGGGGTTGTGTTGCATGTGTAGTGAGTGGTGTGAGGGTGGTTATGGCTTTGGGAGGGCTGGATAGGTTTTTGAATAAATTTGATGATGTGGGTATTAAGTAAGGTGGCAGTTTCTAAGGGAGAATTATAAGGGTAGGGGTTGGTGGTGGTAGGTTGACCTGCATTTAAGATTTTATTGGTGGTATGCCAGAACTTTTTAGTTTAGACTTTTGGGAGAACTAGGGATTATAAAAGTAAGTTTTCTTGTCTTTGTTAATTGCTGTTTTTGCTAGATTTCGTTGTTCTTTATATATTTGTAGGAATGTTGCCGATTTTGTTTTTAGTTATTTTTCCAATTTTTGTCTGCCTCTTTCATGAGAGATAGGGTGTTTTTGGTGAGACAAGGTGAGTAGTTGGCTTTGATTCTCACATTTCTAGGAGGAACTAAAGAGTCAAGTATATGAAGAAAATGTGATTAAAGTGTAGAACGGCTTCATTAAGAGGGAGGTACTTAAGGAAGCCCCAGTTTATGGAAGTGAGCCTGTTATTGAAGGTTTCAGGACTGAAAGAAGAAAGCTTGCAACACTCTCTAAAATGGTGGAATTTAGGTATTTGGGAAGAGTAATGCTGGACTTGGATAGGGAGATGGTCATTAAGGGAGTTGGGCAGGGCTCTGGGGTCATGATATAGGGTGGGGTCAGAGGTAAGAATTCAGTCTAAGGTGGTACCTTGGGTATTTTTGTTGCTGAAGTGGGTAGGAGTTGTGATAAGATGATGGAAGTTATGTAGGTTAATTTGAAGGGAGGAAAAGGTAGAGGATATTTTTTGCCAGTCGATATTTATGTCACCTAGTAGTACGGTCTCATAAGAGATATTAATATAAATCCATGCTAGAATAGGTTTGAGGATGAGAATGTTGTTTCCAGGTCGGATATAGATAGAGGCAATGGCAAATTTCTTATGGGGGTTCTGGTGACAGTTTTGAAGTAGTAGTTCAGCTGGTTGAAAGTTAGGCAAAAATATTGGCAGGGGGGATAGGTTAAGCTATTCAGAATACATAATTGTGGCACCTCCACCTTTTTTGGTGGTTCTATCCTGGTGATAGATGTTGTAGTGGGGAGGTAGTATTTCAGTGTTAGAAATATGTGGTTTTAGCCAAGTTTCAGAAAGGGCCAGGATGTGTGGTGATTGGTGGGTGATCCAGGAGTGTAGCTCTGTAACTTTATTAGGTAGACTTTGTATGTTAATAGCAAAGATAGAGAGATGTTTAGTGAGACAGGTGTTTGTTGTGATTGGGCTAGATGGGCCAGGATCATGGTGGATGTCTCCAGATGACAGTAAATTGTTAGAAAAAGGGGAAGTTTATTTGCATAAAGGTAAACACCAGTGGTTTGTATTTAGATTTGAAGGATGTGATAGAGACAGAGAAAATTTTTATTTTGATGAGCTGTGTGAAAGAAGAGTTAAAGAGAGAGGGGCAAATTAGGAAGGGCAGTGAGGGTTTCTTGTGGAGTTTAGAAGTGTAGGTTGGGGATGAATGTGAAAAATTAAGGTGTGTATGATATGATAGGAGGTAATTAAAAAGAGGTACATAAGCAGGATTGATGTGAGGTAGAGGGGTGTATGGTTTGAAATGAGATAATCATAGCAGAAGGATGACAGAAAGAAAGGTAAAAGTATGTGGGGAAGAGGTTATTTACTAGGGAGGAGAGGAGTGAGAAATAAGATGAAAATTATGAATACGGAGTATTAAGAAGAGATTAATTTGCAAGATAGAGAGAAGTGAGTAAGAAGGGAGCAATAGTAGGTTAAGGGAAGGTAGAGTCAAAGGTTGGAGATATGCTAAGATGCTGTGAGTATGGGGGAGATAATGAGAGTGAGAGGGATCAGAGAGTGGGGTTGTGGTGTGGGTAGGTATAAACAGTAATTGCTATATTAGTGGATGTATGGAAGGGATAGGAAGCTATTTGGAGAGGAGTGGTAGGAAGTTTACATGGGACAGCTATGATTGGATATGTGGGGAGAGTGGGAGGGGTTAGAATGAGGTGTAGCCAGTACAGATGAAATGAAAGTGGAGGTGGGTGGGAATGGAGTTAGGGCAGGGGAGCAGAGTGAGCCCAAGCATAGTGAGGACAAACGGAGTGGGTTGGGCCAGGAAACGTCAGTCACCACAAAAACAATCAGCAGGCCAGGAGGGAAACAGTAATTAGCACACAGTGAGAGTCAGCTAAGTAGAAGAGGTGAGGACATACCTCTGGAACACGTTATGTGGATGGCTGACAAAGTCCCCCCCCATGCTGGGTGGATTGAAATGCTCCTTAAAGTCACACATTTTTGAACTTCTTTATTACAATGTGACATCATTTGTTCAGCTTTGTTCTTTACAGTAATTCCAAGTGATCATTGTTCTGTTATCATTTACAGTAATCTACAAACACATAAATTACCCAATAAGAAGCCATATATTAAATTGGTACATAACCCCAAACACAGCTAAGATCTGTAAACAAATATCTATTACAAACTGAGATCATATAATCAGAATGGAAATTCTCTGATGGTCTGATGGTTATTTATATATATATATATATATATATATATATATATATATATATAGTTATATATATATGCGAGTGTGTGTGTGTGTGTGTGTGTGTGTGTGTGTGTGTGTGTGTATATATATATATATATATATATATATATATATATATGTGTGTGTGTGTGTGTGTGTGTGTGTGTGTGTATATATATATATATATATATATATATATATATATATATATATATATATGTGTGTGTGTGTGTATGTGTGTATGTGTGTATATATATATATATATATATATATATATATATGTGTATTGTGACGACCGTGCCCTAGCTCAGCAATCAAGGAGCCTCAATCCTCACCACTAACACCAGGGAGGTCATCTCATAGAAGAGAGGAAAGGATAATTAATACACACAGCAAAGTACAATTTCCCTTAAGTGCACACAGAGATCACAGTCAGTCTGGGGCTGGTTGCTCCCTTGCTCACCAGGTCCCCAATAAGACTCCCCACTGGCACAGCTATAGGGTCCAGGTCTCAGCCTAGCTGGGCAAGCTAAAACCTCCAGTACCCTCTCTGTCCAACCAGTGCTTTGTGTCCCTGCCCAAGTAGCTGACACAACACACACACACTTTGAGATAAGTATTTAACAACTTCACAGACACTCCTGGGAAAGGCTGACACAGATTCTCCAGCTATGCCCCTTTACCCAGACCATACAGTAGTAATCTCTGCCACCACCCAGCTAATAATATCAGCTACTAAAAGGCCCTTAAAAAGGTGTCAAATTATTACTGTGCAATATTATTATCCAGTGGTAATGTGACTATTCAATCTAGACTTATTGGAAGGGCTTAGACAGTAAACTCTATAAATATATAATGTACTCTAAAGCATAATGTATCTCTACATAAACCAGCCACAGGTAGAAGGTTTTAAAAATATTTAATAATAAATAATTATAACACAAGACAAAACTACTACACCACAGAGATATCTAAGAGTTCAGAGATCACACAGAAACTTAAAATAATACAGTAGGACAGGACTGATTTCAAAGAAAAATACCTAATTAATCTTTACTAGCTTTATTCCTACAAGAAATCACAGTGCTAAAACTTACATGTGAGCATAAGGCAGAGTGCTGATAAATTGGATATCAAGATCAAAATGCTCTCAGTCTCTTGTGAGAAATAGTATTTAAACATTACTAACAAACATGTTTGCTGGGTCCCTCTCAAATTACATCATGTTGACTCTTAGGTTTTCCCAGGCAAACAGACTGCATTATTTAGCAATTTAACACCTGCTCAGAAACTTACAACAATAAAAGGAATTTCACATATACACTCTAGCAGAAACCAGAGCAATAAAGCACCTTCCACATGTTAATTCTGGTCATAAACTTTAGCCTTAAAACAATGGGCATGAAACCTTCATCCAGAAGCACTGGAGCCGAATTCTAACATGAAAGGGTCACAACATGCTTCACTTGGCCAGTAGAATGCAATGTTATCACATATTTTGCAGTTCCACATTTCACAGTATTATTTTACACTCAAGAAAACATGCTTGTATTTTACATTTATTTACAAATGCCAGAATTATATATCTAATTCTATTTGACTAGGCTGGCAGCCTTCCCCCATCTTTCCCCAATTGTCACATCTCTTCCCCCCAGGGAACTCAAGCAAGTTTTTCACGTGCCCCTTGAGAAACATCGCTTGAGAGTGTCAGGTCTATCTGGGTGTACCTCACCCCATTCCCTGTCTTGAGAGCCCATCTGCATTGGCATTGCTACTCCCACTGCGGTGCTGCACTGACATATCATATGCTTGCAACTCCAGACTCCATCTTAGCAACTTGGCATTTTGCTGACTGGTTCTGTTTAACCATGTTAGAGGGTTGTGATCTGACATCACAGTGAATTTTCTTCCATACAGATAAGGCTGAAGTTTTTGTAGTGCCCACACTATGGCTAGACTTTCCTTTTCTACTGCTGCGTAGCATTCCTCCCTGGGTTGGAGCCTACGATTGAGATAAACCACTGGGGGCTTTTCTTCCTCTGAAGAAATCTGGCTAAGTACAGCCCCCACCCCATAGTTTGAAGCATCCACCTGCACAACAAAGTTTTTGCTGTAGTCTGGACTGGCTAACACAGGGGGTCCTCCCAAAGCTTCCTTAAGCTTCTGAAATGCCTGCTCACATGCTGGGGTCCACACTACCTTATCTGGCCTGTTCTTCCTTGTCAGGTCTGTGAGGGGAGCAGCTATGGTACTATAATTGGGAACAAACTTTCTGTAGTACCCTGCTGTCCCCAAGAATGTCCTCACCTGCTTTTCAGTAACAGGTGCAGGCCATGCCTGAATAGCTTCCACTTTGGCAGGTTCTGGCCTTATCTTACCACTCCTCACTCTATGTCCTAGGTAGCAGACTTCTGCCATACCCACCTGACATTTGCTTGGCTTAATGGTTAACCATGCCCTCTGTAGTCTGCCCAGCACCTCCCTAACATGCTGAAGGTGCTCCTGCCAGAAATGGCTGTGGATAGCAATATCATACATGTAAGCAAGGGAAAACCCTCCTGCTCCTGCTAAGATATGATCTACCAGCCTCTGGAAAGTTGCTGGGGCATTCTTCATCCCAAAGGGCATCTTTGTGAACTCATACAAGCCAAAAGGAGTCACAAAGGCTGACTTCTCTGTAGCACAGGGAGTCAATGGCACCTACCAGTAACCCTTGGTAAGATCAGTGGTTGTAAGATACTTAGCCCCACCCAGCTGCTCTAGGGCCTCATCTGTCCTAGGCATGGGGTAAGCATCCGATTCTGTGTGACTATTTAATTTCCTGTAATCCACACAGAACCTGGTGCTGCCATCCTTCTTTGACACCAACACCACTGGTGAGGCTCAGGGACTGTTGGACTCTTGAATCACCCCTAGTTCCAGCATCTCCTATACGTCTTCCTCAAAGCCTGTTTGACTCTCTCAGGCACCCTATAAGGGGCCTGCCTGATAGGCCTTTGGGGTCCTGTATCCACCTGGTGCTGCATCAGGTGGGTGCTCCCTGGTTTCCTGGTGAACATGCCCCCAAACTCCTGCAACACTGCTCGGAATTCTCGTACCTGGGTAGGAGATAGCTACTGGGACATTGCTACCCCTTCCACCGAGGTGTCAGCCCAAGCCTCACTGAGGAGATCAGTCACAAGATCTCTCTCAGACTCCTCCTGAAATCCACTGCAAATGCTCAGCACAAGGGCCTCCCTATCATGGTAAGGTTTCATCATGTTAACATGGTACAATTTGTGCTCCTGCCATCTGCCTAGCACTTCCACCATGTAGTTAACATCACTTACCTTTCTTACCCCCTTGTAGGGTCCCTTCCAAGCTGCCTGCAGCTTGTTGTGTTTGACAAGAATGAGAACTATCACCTGCTGCCCTACAGCATACTCTCTAGCTCAAGCATTCCTGTCATACCACACCTTTCAATGTTGTTGGGCTTCTTCCAGGTTCTCCTGAGCCAGGCCCATGAGTTCCCTGAGCCTTGTCCTGAGGTTCAGGACATATGCCACAACAGACACCTTGTGAGATTCACACTCACCTTCCCACTAATCTCGACTTAAATCTAGTGGTCCCCTCACCCTATGCCCATACAGCAACTCAAAGGGTAAAAAACCTATGGATTCCTGGGGAACCTCTCAGTAAGCAAACAACAGATGGGGCAAATATTTGTCCTACTCCCTCTTAAACTGATCTGCAAATGCCCATAGCATGCACTTGATTGCAGAGTTTAACCTCTCAACAAGACCATTAGTCTAGGGGTGGTAGGGAGTGGTCTTCATGTGCTTCACCCCACAGGACTTCCATAGACAAGTCAGCAGGTCTGACATAAAATTGGCACCTCTGTCAGACAGTATTTCCTTTGGGAAACCTATCCTGCTGAAAATCTCTAGCAAAGCATTTGCCACCTTCTCAGCCTCAATGGAGGACAAAGCCACTGCCTCAGGGTATCGTGTAGCATAACCTACAGTCACTAGGATATACTTTTTCCCTGTGGAACTTGGGGTACTCACAGGACCCACAATATCCATAGCTACCCTCTGAAATGGCTCCTCAATCACAGGCAAAAGCATAAAAGGAGCTCTCACCTTGTCTCCTGCCTTGCCTACCTTTTGGCACTGCTCACAGGTCCTGCAGTACCCTGTTACATCTCTGGAAATTCCAGGCCAATAGAAGTTTTGCATAATACACCTCTTTGTATGTTTTATGCCCGTATGACCTGCAAAGGGAATATCATGGGCTATGGCTAGAAGTGCCAGATGGTAAGCTCTAGGCACTACCAACTGCTGTACTCTCTCATCTTCTAGCCCTCTCTCAGAGGTCCACTCTCTGTACAGTAACCCTTTGTTCCAGTATGCAGATTCCCCCTTCCCTTGAGAATCAGGTGCCTTCCTAGCTACCTGCCTCAGACCTTGCAATGTAGGGTCTGAGAGCTGAGCCTGTCTCAAGTCTCTCCTGTGTAGCCCTTCCCAGCTCCCCTTCCACAGGAAGTCTGGCATCCTCTGACAGTGGTGCCTCACTGTCAGCCTGAGTACTACTACTCACCTCTACCTTTGCAGTTACCCTGTCCAAGGGAACATCAGTACCCACAAGCAGCTGTGGCTCACATTCAGCCTCAATGCTACAGCATAGCTCACTCCATGAAGTAACCACCTCAGCAGTCCTGGCTGCAAGTATGCAGTCTGTTTGGGTCTCCCCCAGGCTACCAGACCCACATGCTTGTCTCCTAGCCTCACTGTATGTAACTACATAAGTACATAGTACTGCCTCATCCAAATCCTTCCCTGTCAGGACATCTGCAGGATGGTAGCTCCATACCCCTGTTGTCTCAAGACAACCCACTGTTGGCATTTTATCTTTCCCACTTACTGGCTCCCTCACCTTTGGTTCCCCACCTTGCCTCCATGGACACCTGTATGTGACATGGCCCCACTGGTTGCATTCAAAACATTTAACCCTAGCTCCTGGATGTGTACCTGGACTAGTGGCTTCCCCTGCTACTGCTGGATTATGTTGAGGCAGTCTGTGCTGCCCATCATGGGTTCCTTTAGACCCATGAGCAGTACTGGGGGTCCCCTTCCTGTGCAGGGCTGCCCTGCTGGCCAGGTATAAGTCTCCCTCCTTCCCCAACTCATCTGAAGTAGCACACTGTCTATCAGCTAACCAGATCCTAATGTCCTCAGGCAAAGTTCTAAGGGCTTGTTCCCTTACCAAAAGGTCTGCCAGCCCTTCAGAAGTGGTGACCTGACATCCACTCACCCAGCTATGAAAATAAGTGCTCAGTTCAGCAACATACTCCCATACATTTTCATCTGCCTTGCATCTATGCTCATGAAACTTTTTCCTATACATTTCAAGTTTTAGCTTAAAACATTCCAACAAGTGTCTTTGTACAGCAGTATAATCAAAACAGTC